>NW_027637068.1:139145-179298 GCF_951216825.1 Electrona antarctica | reverse complement strand
AAAAAAAAATATTCCACATCTTTGGAATGTTTTCAAGATCATTTAAAAAAACAGCACCACTGCAACCTAGATTAGGGACCCTCCTCAAGGACCCCTAGAGGTCCCCGGACCCCACTTTGAGAACCACCGGATGACGATGATGGACCCTAAAATCCTCGGTGCAAAGTTGACCTCTGACCGACGATGAATTAAAACCCTATGAGGGCCTATCTTTTATCTTTTACACTCTGACAGACGAACTAACCCGGGAGGATTTTAACCCATTCTGACCTGAGATCAGATTCTAAAAATGTCTTCTACATCCTGACAGTTTTCTGAAAAAGCTATGTTTCTATGTCAGTCGTTCTTTGATTTTGAAAAATAGCAGAAAAATAGCAGACCTACAAGCTCGAAGCGCGCCACTCGGTGGCGCGCTATGAGCTTGTAGATCTGCTATTTTTCAATAGCTAAAGCATAACATAAATGCCGCCCAAAATGGGTTAACTGCAGAATATCATGAGGTTGATGTAATCCAGATACTTCCAGTAACTGTACTGGGATTACTGATTGTGTGGCGCAGTCCTGGAATAGTACAACAAAAAAATAGATAATTAATTGATTTCAATTCAACAAAACTAACTTGAAATTTTGAATACCTGAGATTCATTTAATTTTACAAATAACTGAGACCAATGAGGACAGACAACAATAATAATAATTATCTTCTAAATTCATGACAAATACATACAACACCGAGCGACACAGAGATGCCATTTGTTAAATTACAAACGCACACAAAAGAAAAAATATATATAGCAGGAGGTGAAAATGTAGCACTCTGTTTTTTTTTTAAAAACCTCTGCTGCCTCTTTCAACACTATAATAAGGACCGTCGTGCAAATTAAACTAAATAAACTATGCAAAATCCATTCTCCCATGCGGTCCACACACACACACACACACACAGCTTGTGGAGTCACTCAACCCGACGAGCTGTATTTGTTAATATGTGACGTCTGTGTGTAA
The DNA here is from genome assembly GCF_951216825.1 of Electrona antarctica. Classification (NCBI taxonomy): domain Eukaryota; kingdom Metazoa; phylum Chordata; class Actinopteri; order Myctophiformes; family Myctophidae; genus Electrona; species Electrona antarctica. The sequence goes on along the minus strand of NW_027637068.1, from coordinate 178,293 downwards.
TTGTACAATTAGCTATGTTAATGAGTCTTTTCCTCTGACCAAAACCCTGCATATTTCACAGCTCATGTGTTTAGGGGTTCGAATCTATATTTGTTTATTCCAACATTTTCATATAGCTATATAGCTGGTGGTTGACGGCCGTGTGTGCGCGTGTGCGTGCGTGGATGTGCGTGTATGTGTGTGTGTGTGTGTGTGTGTGTGTGTGTGTGTGTGTGTGTGTGTGTGTGTGTGCGCGCGTGTGTGTGTATGTGTGTGTGTGTGTGTGTGTGTGGGAGAATAAGTCCTTGTGTCTCCGGTCTCCCCAATATGTGTATAGTATGTTGTCTGTCATATACAAACGCAAGCACACACTGAAGTACGTACGCATGCACGCGCACACACACACAGACACACACACACACACACACACACACACACACACACACACACACTCCCCTGACCGGCTATTGCTCCAGTGCCATGCAGGGAAGGGAGGGAGAGGGGGGTGGGGGGGTTAGATGGAGGGGGGGGTGACTGTACCTCCCTAGGGGGGTGTCTAGGGGGGTCGGAGGAGTGGCGAGGGGAGGGGGTGGGGGTGAGTTTAGGTGGGAAGAAAAAAAAGATTGTTTTTCTATTTCATTTTTTTTAGTGACGTGCAGGTCTGCTATATACTGTACATGTTACAAACATTTAATTAAAGATGAAAAGTATGTCTTTAATTTTATTTGGAGAATACACATGCAGGCGCACGCACGCACGCACGCACACACACACACACACACACACACACACACACACACACACACACACACACACACACACACACACACACACAGTATATATGGCTTATTAGAGGTTATATTGATGTGTGAAAGTTGCGAAAGTCTTTGCTTCGTGAATAAACATTAATTTTACTCATGGTGATGCAACATAAACCTATGTGTGCATCTCTCTCTCTCTCTCTCTCTCTCTCTCTCTCTCTCTCTCCTTCTCCCCCAAAACAGGTGACAATCAATAAACAGGGACATGCAGTAAATACATATGGCCATGCTATCATTACAAATACAATTGTTATTAATATGAGCATTACTACATTATTATTTGTATTTTACTCATCACCACAAAAAGGAAATGGCCCATGGCTCCGTGTACTGTTATTTAGCAGGATAACAAAATGCTTTGCAGAACATCGATCCTGTTCCGATCAATACATGAAATTTGATCCAGAAAATAAGCTATGAGGGGATGGGATTTTAAAACGGTTGTGTGTGTGTGTGTGTGTGTGTGTGTGTGTGTGTGTGTGTGTGTGTGTGTGTGTGTGTGTGTGTGTGTGTGTGTGTGTGTGTGTGTGTGTGTGTGTGTGTGTGTGCGCGCGCGCGCGATACTCGTTTAGACAAGTAAAAAACGGCACACATATTTGTATAGGCCAGTAAAGTGTGCGTTATTTACGCGCGCACGCACATAACAGGGTCCATGAAATGTCAGGGAGGCAGATGCGCCTCTTGAGGGCAAAACTATAGTGGAGGGAGAGAGAGAGAGAGAGTTCAGACCCCCCAATTGATGTCCTCCGTTTTAATAACGGTCCGCCGTCGTTATTTATTTACGACGTCGTCACCTAATAAACTTGTTGATATTAATGTACAGAAACAGCGCATACGGTTTTACTATAGGCTATGCGCGTGCGTGGACAAACAAACGCTCTTGTGAATTGTTTGAATAAGAAGCTACAATAGAAACGAACTATATAGGCGGGACAGTATAGGCTAGGCTATTGCATCGATAGACAGAGAGAGAGAGAGAGAGAGAGAGCGAGCGAGAGAGGACACAACAATTCAATACTGGATTAATTAAAAAGTATACGCTACAAATGAACTTCGTGCGATTTCAAACAGACACCACCTGCATCAGTCTCCTGTATGGCTACACAACCATAGGCTAACAGAGTGTGAATGAATGAATGAACGAACAGCAGCAGTCCGTTATGGAATCCGTTATTCAAACAACAACCCTCTGCATGCAGCTTGCCTGGCTGCAACTTTATCCAAGTTCACACTTCAGACATGATTCTTCCGAGAGCATGTTTGCAGACAATCAGACAGAGAGCAACGTCAAAACCAACACGAAAGCAGTTGGTTCCATTATATCCACATGGCACACGCACGCACGCGACGAACACGCGCGCGCGCACGAACACACACACACACACACACACACACACACACACACACACACACACACTTGATCGCCTCTCTCTCTCTATAGCCTATTATTCTATTCTGTTCTCATTTCTCACATGCAGGCTTCTGTGCGTTCGCACAATTCCGAGGCAAATTACACCCCATTCACCCCCAGTTCTTTCTGGAGAGAGAGGTCGCACGGCCGCACGCGTGCGTGTGCTCTCTCTCTCTTTCTCTCACTCTCTCTCTGTGCAACACACACGCACCCACCCACCCACGCCCTACAACTAGAGCTCCGAAAGAGGCTCCGTCCATCATCAACGCCAAGTGTCCAAAACACAAGCCAGCAGCATGTTGTGGCGGAATAGGGGAATTATCTCCTGACTGTCGCTGCTGGTGCAACAGTCACCGCGACAAGACGTGGGTGGATGGGTGGTGGTGGGGGGGTCCACACCGCCGGGTCCTGTCGCCCTGTTTCGGGTCGCATTGGGGGGACTCTCCCACCATGCGTTTCCCCGTCCCTGAATAAGTTGTTGTCTTCTGTCAGTTATGAGTGCATACATGTGTTTGTTGTGGAACTTACCGTGCTGTTTCCGTCGCGGGTTGGCCTGTTTTCTCCGCTTACATCGCGGACCATCCGCCATCAACATCATCTCAGAGTCGTGCCTCATGCTGGGTATAGTTTGGTGTTATTGTAAACGCGTGCAGGAGGTGGTCAGGATCAGGACGGGCGACCAGGAGGTGGTCAGGGACTCAGGACGGGCGACCAGGAGGTGGTCAGGGACTCAGGACGGGCGACCAGGGCGCATGGAGGGAGGAAGCTCCCCTCCCAAAAAACAAAATCCTTGCTTCTCTTTTCTCGTCCCTCTTTTCCCAGCCAGCCAGCGAGCCAGCGAGGCGACACGACAGCCCCAGTGCTCCCAGAATCTACACGACACACACACACACACACACACACACACACACACACACACACACACAGGAAGAGAGAGAGAAGCGACACAACGGGATGAATCGGGGTCGTTCTTGTTTGGGAACATGTCTGGCGAAATGTGCTATGCAAGAAAAGGGCAAAAGAGCGAATAATGCAACTCAACAGGAGGCGCACGCACGCACGCACGCACACACACACACACACACACACACACACACACACACTGAACGCGGAGCAAACCGGAGCACTCTCTTGCCGAAATATAAAGTTTAAAGACAGAGGAGAGGGTCAATGTATAAGTTACATGGAAAGAGAGTCAGTCAATCTTTATCATTTCAACTCGCCTATAGTGTATCTTTTAGTGGCAAAACGCATGTAGAACTCATTCAAATCTTAATATGTTTATTCTGATTGTGTGTGTATTCTCACAGGCCTATCAGTGGAAACACACCGCACGTGTGTCACAGTGATTAGGCTATAAAACAAACAAAAACGAATGTTATTCAATGCGAAATTAAACCAAAAGGTATGGCCTAAATTCCACTTTTAAGTAGTCTAAGTATAACCGCGGTTTATTGTTTTTATATATGGAACATGACAGAATGAATTCATTTTATTTTGTCCTGTATTACCGTGGCTCAAGTATAGCCCGGCTTTTGGCACAGCGCAGAATAACGTTCATAAACCGGATTCGTGTCAAATTGCCCAGTTCGGCATGCAGGTCAAAACCAATACTTAATCCACTTTTAACCCGTCTCGTGTAAAACCTAACCACAAAAAAAACTGAATTTAATCAACTTATTCCTTTTTGCAAGTTGTAAATAAAACAAAAATAGATAAAACAACTTCAGTTTCCCATATAGCCTAATACGTGCACAAACACAAAAGCAGAGTCTTCAAAAAAAAACCTATTATGGAAAACAAAATAATATAACAAAGCGGTAATTATTTTCCAAATTGTCGTCGGATAATCCCAACACACAGTGAGCAATGGAGACGCAGAAAACATGGGCTATAAACGGTTTGGACGCAACGCATTGAATGGCGCTTATTAGACAAAAGGGATAACGGTTTTAAATCCAGCTCTTCGCCCCGTCTGCCAGGCAGCCTGAGCCCGCCTCACTCACTCATCATATCGGCGTAAAATAGCCCGTTAGTGGGATCAGTCAAACAGTAGGACGCTTTATTTTTAATACTCGGACAAAACGCTCTGAAGCACCAACACCAGTCCGTGTTATAAATATACGAGAGTGAGACCCCCAAAAAGAAAATAGGCTATACTCTTGTCTCCGAGGAAGAGAAGAGAAGAGAAGAGAAGAGAAGAGAAGAGAAGAGAAGAGAAGAGAAGAGAAGAGAAGAGAAGAGAAGAGAAGAGAAGAGAAGAGAAGAGAAGAGAAGAGAAGAGAAAATAAAAAAGGAACACGGTGTTTTCGCCTCCTCTTCTTTCCAACAGCGAGAACGGACGGCGTGGGAGGAAAGAAAAATAAATAAACAAACGCACAAAATAAAATAATGTCCATTCTGTCCTGATCTCTCAAATCGCTTTTAAAACCAACGCAGCTCCGGGTCGGGTCGGGAGTCTATAGAGGCTATAATAATATAAAATAAAAAAAATCCGCGCTCCGTTGCGCGTATAAAGGGTTAAAAAAAAGAAAACAGACGCACCTATGCCTACCTATATAGAGTGCACCTGTGCCGTGTATGCGCGCACAGGTAAGAGGAGAGGAAAGTTAAAGGAAAACTCCAGCGTTTGGATGCACAGTGTAGAGGATGATGATCGCCGGCGAATATCCGTGGAGAAAACCAGTCAAAAAAGAAAGACAAAAATAACGGTAAAATTGAGGACGGGGGTGGGAAAAAAAGCAAATAAAAGATTTAACAGGAAGGTTATTATTAGGGAAAACAAAACAAAAACCACACTTACCTTTGTTTATTGTCTGAACGTCTTTTAAATATCTCGGGGTCTCTGTTGGAGGAGCCGCGGTAGGTTAGGTGCGTATAGGTAGTGTATAGGTGACACTAAGGAGCTTGTTCGGTCGGTCGGCCGGGCAGTATAAAGGTATCACAGATACAACACAAGAAGAAACCCAGCGCGAGAGAAAACAGCGCGGGGTCGTTCCTTCCTTCCCTTCCTCTCCTCTCTCTCTCTCTCTTTTTTTTTTCTTTCTCTCTCTCTCTCTCTCTCTCTCCCCCCGTGCGGGCGTGCGTGCGTGCGCACCGGTGGCGATAATAATAGAGCCTTTAGAAATACAGGAGTGTAGAGGAGGGCTATACGTGTGTGTGTGTGTGTGTGTGTGTGTGTGTGTGTGTGTGTGTGTGTGTGTGTGTGTGTGTGTGGATGGACGGATGGATGGATGGATGGATGAAGGATGGATGGGTGGATAGAGGCGGAGGATGAGGAGTAGGAGGAGGAGGGAGGGAGGGAGGGTCGTAGAGAAAGCACCGTTATTCCTGGCTCTCGGGCTGCTGCAGGTTACAACTGATGTCTTTACAGTCACTCCACACGCAGGAACCCAGACCTGCGGTGGGGACCAGAGGGACCGACGCGATGGGCTTGTATACCCGCCTCCCCCTCCTCCTCTCTGTGTGTGTGTGTGTGTGTGTGTGTGTGTGTGTGTGTGTGTGTGTGTGTGTGTGTGTGTGTGTGTGTGTGTGTGTGTGTGTGTGTGTGTGTGTGTGTGTGTGTGTGTGTGTGTGTCCTATAATGACAGGTTCCTCTCTCTCTCTCTCTCTGTTACAACAACTCATGGAAAACACACGCCACCTATCTACGCGGGCGGGGATATAATTTAAGGAGAGGAGAGGGTATGGAGGGAGGGGAGAGAGAGAGAGAGAGAGAGAGAGAGAGAGAGGGAGTCAAACGTGAGCATCTTCGGGGTGCGACGTGAAGTTCTCTCTCTTTCTCTCTCTGCACCCCTTTCCCCTCGTTCCATTTCTCTCTCACACACACACACACACACACACACACACACACACACACACACACACACACACACACACCATCTATTTTCTCACCGTGCATGTCTCAGTTTGTCTTTTGAAGGCAGTGTGTAGTGAACTATCTATATGTCGCATACGGAGCCGGACCATGTACGCACGGGCTGACATGAGAAGGGTGTCGGAGGGACGGAGTAAAAAACTTGGACGGGGCGTCAGTGCCGCCGTAAACACACACACCCCACCGCCGAGAATGTAAGAATTATGATTTATCCCGTATTTTCATTTCGTGCAGGGGATAGGTTAAAAGCTTAATAGCCTATAGTGAAAAGGGAAGAGATGATATTCGTTTCTCTATTGTCTGATGCTGTATAATAAATGTATTGTTGGCCTATTTGTGTGTGTTTTTATATAGGGGGCTGTATGTGTGATGTCGCCGGTATGGCTACTCGCTCTCTCGTCCGTGCGTAATGCTCCGTGTCTCGGCACGACGGACGGACCTGCAGCGGAACGCGAGACGCGCGTGGGAAGGAGGGAAGGTGCGCTGCTCAGGTAAGCTGCGACGTGCACAGGTGGATTCATTACAGGTATACAGGTAGGCGTTTGTTTTTGCTGCATGCGGTCATCAAAAAAAGAAAAAGAAATAGCAATAAAGAGACACTGACACTGTTTTATATATTATATGCTATATATGTTCGGTTATATCTGCTCATTGACGTGAATACCCTCATTGTCACACTGTTTTTTCATCAGTCCTATACAAAAAAGGCGTATAATTTAACATTTCATTCTTCCGAGTTCCGCTGGCATTCCTCTATAGCGCGACGGCCAGAGAAAGAGAGAGAGAGAGAGAGAGAGAGAGAGAGAGAGAGAGAGAGAGATGGTGGTGGGGTTATAGCTCCACCTTTGGAGCGCTCTGATTGGTTTATGTAAATAAAATATGATTTTTGCTGTCCTGTCTCCTCGCAGCCCATCCACTGTTTCCCTAATTAAACCATCAATCAACCGCTCCCCACCCAAAACACCATCAGATATGATATGAACCGAACCGCTCAACTGGTGAGGACGACTGGTGGACAATAGCCTGGTGGAATATATACAACTATTTAAGGAAATATACCAATTAATGTATCACGTTTGTTCTGGTTTATAATTTGTTTTTTTAATCATAGGTTATTATATTTATTTTGAACATTTTAAATTATAATTAAAGGACAATTAAACTGCTATTTAAAAAAAGATGAACATTTTCTATTTTTGAATCTACTTGTTTCCCAGCTGTTTTTTTGCTTGTTTGTCTTGCTGTTTTTCTTGATTCTATCTTGTGTGTTGCAGTGTTGTATACAGACGCTCCTGGCTGGCCCGGAAAGGAGAACCATGCCGGGTGGTACGTATGTGTTTGCATGGCCATATACGCTGGGTCATAGTGCTGGGTCGTATGTGTTGGCCATATATGCTGGGTGTCATAGTGCTGGGTCGTATGTACGCTGGGTCAGTGCTGCCTGGGTCGTATGTATGTATATGGTTATACGCTGGGTCATAGTGCTGTCGTATGTATGTATGGTTATATACACTGGGTCATAGTGCTGGGTCGTATTATACGCTGGGTCAGTGCTGGGTCGTATTATACGCTGGGTCATAGTGCTGGGTCGTATTATACGCTGGGTCAGTGCTGGGTCGTATTATACGCTGGGTCATAGTGCTGGGTCGTATTATACGCTGGGTCAGTGCTGGGTCGTATTATACGCTGGGTCATAGTGCTGGGTCGTATTATACGCTGGGTCATAGTGCTGGGTCGTATGTATATGGTTATACGCTGGGTCATAGTGCTGGGTCGTATTATACGCTGGGTCATAGTGCTGGGTCGTATTATACGCTGGGTCATAGTGCTGGGTCGTATTATACGCTGGGTCATAGTGCTGGGTCGTATTATACGCTGGGTCCTAGTGCTGGGTCATATGTATGTATGGTTATACGCTGGGTCATATTGCTGGGTCACATGGTTATACGCTGGGTCATAGTGCTTATAGTGTTCCTGGGTAAAGGTAAGTATAGCAGCCTACAACTGTAAGCCTACGTTCTGTTTAGCACTGCACTCATTTCCTCCTACTTTCCCCCTTTTCATTGGACAACAAAGAAGGAGGGAGGGGGCAAGAGAGGGCGAGAAAACATGATACACGCCCCCCCTCTCCCCCCCGCTCTTTCTCTCTCTCTCTCTCTCTCTGACTGAATTATTGTCATGCCTAATTCACTCGCACGGCTCTTGCATGTAAACGAAGCAAGCAGGCTTGACTAACACAAGCGTATATGCACGCACGCAGCCGCGCACACACACACACACACACACACACACACACACACACACACACACACACACACACACACACACACACACACACACACACACACACACACACACACACACACACACACACACACGGGTCGCTTCAACAAGCAAGCATGGCCATTCACCCAGTGTGTGTGTGTGTGTGTGTGTGTGTGTGTGTGCGCGTCGTGCATTGAGCGGGGGGGGGGGGGGGGGCAGAGCCCCACACACACACACACACATATACGGCGTGAAACTGGATTACCAGCCTGGGAGCGACCTATAGGGGACCCGCTGGTTAATGGAAGTGTTGTTGATTTAATTGAAGGGTAACATCTGATTTATACACTACTCGCACCCGCGCCGAAAATATCACATCTATAAGCTTGTAGCCTGTAGATCTGATAATTTCAGGGCGTGAGAGTGTATTTGTCTTTTTCACAGAGCCCTTTGTTTATTTTTATTTGATTGTACTTTTTTACATTTAAATTTGATTTGAACACCATTCCAATCGGTATCCTTTTTACAGTCAAAGTGCAACACCTCTACTCGATGATACTCCGGTGATTGTGACGTGTGTGAGTGAACAGAACCGGAACATAAAGGAGAGGGCAGGAAGCAAGGGAACAAATTTACGGTCCGACTCGGGAGAGAGATGCATGGCTCGTAAAAAACACACACACAGTTCTTTATGATCGATCAAAACCCCCGCCGTGTATATTGTCAATTGATTCGAAGCGACAGATTTATAAGGACTTGCAAATACATCTGTAATGGACGCCAGAGAGCATGATTTAAACGCACAGCTCACTCTGTCACTTAAATGTTCGTGCACCGGTTGACATTTCAGCATGAGTATATAAAATAAATCCCAGCATGTTTATGCTTTTATTTTATTTTGAATTCCGTGTTTAAAAAAAAATATATATGATTATATTTTATTATGATCATGATGTTATAGTTGAAATGTTGCAGCCAGAGGAATCAAAGGTAACTCGAGTATCGCCTACTGTAAAACATTTGTTTTGAGAATGTGTGTATGTTTTTGGATGACTCCACTGCACATTCCCGGAGACATTTGAATAGTATTTACTCGATTGTGTATACTTTGTCCAAGCACTGATTATTATCCCCACGATTGCGTTGAAGTCGAAATGTTCTTTCAGCGCAGGAATCAATAGGTCTGGATTGAGCCGGTGTAATGGTTTTAATGTGCAGAACGCACGGATGAGATGCAGCTGTCTGCCTCGGGGCATGACTCCATGATTATCCGCATTATAAACCTGGGCAGACAGAGAGACACAGAGAGAGAGAGAGAGAGAGAGAGAGAGAGAGAGACACAGAGAGAGAGAGAGAAGGGGGATTCAAAATGCTCTAAAGCTTTATAGCAAGCTTACTTTATATCTATATGCATATATATCGTTGCTGAAGTACCAGCTCTGAAAGAATACATATTCAAAGATTTGTGCAGCATTTTTACGATTTTTCAAAAATAGCAGACCTACAAGCTCGTAGCGCGCCACTCGGTGGCGCGCTACGAGCTTGTAGATCTGCTATTTTTCAATAGCTAAAGTATAACATAATGCTTAGTCAAAACCTGGGGAGACAGAGAGACAGAGAGAGAGAGAGAGAGAGAGAGAGAGAGAGAGAGAGAGAGAGAGAGAGAGAGAGAGAGAGAGAAGGGGGATTGCTCTAAAGCTTTATAGCAAGCTTACTTTATATCTATATGCATATATCGTTGCTGTCGGGTAGAAACCTCTTAACTCCATATTTTAACTTTGTGTTTTTCTTTTTGTAAATTAATGTCCTATATATACTTCATCATCACACTGTGACGTCACACAGAAGGACCAGAAGTACCGGCTTGAGGTTGTCCTCCATCTGCCATTTTTTGAATCCTTTAAAGGCAACATGCAGTTTCTGGACATGAGGTTATACCACCCGGCAGACGATAATGTAACTATTACTATAAAAGCCAAACGGACATTTTTATGGTTTAAGATATCGTTTTCTCTTCATTCTAAGTGACACAATGCTCAGTGTATTGAATTCTGTATCCCCTTTTCATTGTCCATACATTTCAGTTTTGATTGTTTTGCGGAGGACGTGTGCGCGCGAGTACACACACACACGCACGCACGCACGCACGCACGCACGCACGCACGCACGCACACGCGCACACACACACACACACACACACAGTATTTGTCGCTCAGTCGCACAAGCACACATGTCGGTATATGACATGCTCCCCAGACTGTGATAAGTCCAACAGAACAATGTACAGTCGTAACACTGGTTATAAATTATGGTTTTAAGCATATAAGCAGCAATGCAGAATATGAAAGGAGAATCTAATATTAATCATGAGGCAATTCATACAATTTAGTTCAGAGATAGAATGAGAGATGCAGAGGGGGGTCTAACAATGTGCAAAATAGCAGATGTACAGTATAAGCTCACAACACAATCACATTTGTGACACATTGTGAGCTTGTAGATCGGCTATTTTTTAGTAATGACATTTTTGGAGACATTGACTTATTTATTTGTCTCAAAAGGTAAAAAAAAATGGGATGAACAATTACCTAATGAACAGTTAGTGTATATAAACCCATTTTGGGTGGGAACCCCTTTTGGTGTTAGCATTAAAAATAGCAGATCTACAAGCTCATAGCGCGCCACCGAGTGGCGCGCTATGAGCTTGTAGGTCTGATATTTTTGAAAAATCAAAGAACGAACGACTGACATAGAAACATAGCTTTTTCAGAAAACTGTCAGGATGTAGAAGACATTTTTAGAATCTGATCTCAGGTAAAAATGGGATAATGTCACATAAAGTTACATAGCCTATAACCAATAATTTGGCAGAGCAGTTGAAACATTGGAAAGCCTTTCATTTGATTCTAGGTTACTGTACTTTGGCTTTCTTGGGCAGCATAACAATAAGGCATGATACTGGATATGAAATATAATGCAGGTTAAAAAAGTAAACAGTAAAAAAGGTAAAAAGCATTAGCAGCCATACAGAAGATGAAGCAACCATCATAATGCAAGATATAGTAAATGCAATATAGATCATGAGAGAGAGAGACAAGAGATGGATGGATGGATGCATGGATGCATGGATGGATGGATGGATGGATGGATGGATGGATGGAAGCATGGACGGACGGACGGACGGACGGACGGACGGACGGACGGACGGACGGACGGACGGACGGACGGACGGACGGCTCACCAGTCTAACGGCAGTGGTGGAAAAAGTAAATTATTTAAGTAAAAGTATCAATTCTGCAATGTAGAAATATTCTGTTACAAGTAAAAGCCCGGAAGTATTGGCATCAAAATGTACTTAGAAAGTACAACAAGTAGAAATACTCATTGTGCAGAATGTCCCGTTTCAGATGTATAAAAAACATGTTGCGCCCCTTTGTGAGCCTGTAGATCTGCTATTTTCAAACGTTTGATGAAACAGTCTGACAAACAGTGATCTAAAGAGCCGCTTCCTGCTCATCCTCCTCCGCACAGGAAGTCATACGTCCAAAACGGCGAGCCGGCGCGGCGGGGAGGTCAGGTCAGGGTATCCTGAACGAGGTCATGTGACCCAAAACGTGTGTGGGCGTGTCTGTCCGCGAAACGTTCTGCACTCCTCCTCGCTTTGAGAAGAGACAGCAGCCAGCCACACACACACACACACACACACACACACACACACACACACACACACACACACACACACACACACACACACACACACACACACACACACACACACACACACACACACACACACACACACACACACAGTTCCTTTAACCCATTTTGACCTGCGATCAGATTCTAAAAATGTCTTCTGAATCCTGACAGTTTTCTGAAAAAGCTATGTTTCTGTCAGATTTTTCAAAAATAGCAGACCTACAAGCTCGCGCTATGAGCTCTTAGGTCTGCTATTTTTCAATAGCTAAAGCATAACATAATGCTAACACCAAAAGGGGTTCCCGCCCAAAATGGCTTAAACATGCTGGTCCTCAAACATGTTCATGTCAAGCAACCCCCAAATTGATACATATTTTCAGCCCGCGGACCCCGATTTGAAGAGATTAGATATGCCAGGGTATATCCCCATAAGAGAGGATATTTTGCAGCTGTGATTTTGAAGCCTTTTAATTTCAAGGACCGCCCGGTTGGATATGCATTGATTAGGCCATGGTTCCATTTGTACGCCCTTAAGAGTTACAGACCTGTGAGGGTCCATTTGGTTCCTGACTATCAATCACTTGGCTCTGACGAGGACACCCGTTTACTGACCAAACACTCTGGCAATGATTACTATTAGAATATCTAAGCTATTTAACCAAAGACATATCGAGTTAAAGGTGCCGTAACCTTTAACTCTGAGAGTGTACAAATGGAACCAAATTATCCTGTTCCATTAGTACACTCTCTCAACAGTTACAAATTGATAAATCTGTACCTTGTTTGTGTCACGGGGGAAGTATTAGATATACAAACAAAAGGTTACGGCAGAAAAGGTCAACGTGGTGCAATGATTTCTCCTCCACGGTCAAATCTAAAATGCGAGCCGAGTTTCTAAACCTGGGTGTGATTAATGTCAGCCTACAGGAGTCAGAGTTATTCCAGATAAGAAAATATGACAGCTGCGTGAATTCATGTAGTTGACATCCATCCATCCATCTTCAACCGCTTATCCGTAGTCGGGTCGCGGGGGCAACAGCTCCACCAGAGTGCTCCAGACTTCCCTCTCCAGAGCAACATTAGTGACTTCCTCCTGGGGGATTCCGAGACGTTCCAAGGCCAGTGAGTCGATGTATTTCCTCCAACTGCGCCTTGGTCTGCCTCAGGGTCTCCTCCCAGTGGGACGTGCGTCGAGGACCTCCCTAGGGAGGCGCCCGAGATGCATCCTAACCAGATGCCCGAACCACCTTAGCCTTAGCCCGAACCACCTTAGTTGACATGTGTCGTCAAAAAGATGTGACACAAGTAAAGAGAAGATCGAGCACTGTTTAGACCCTTTTTTTTGGTAATGCGCAATCTATGTAAAGCGCTTTGGATAAAAGCACCGTTTACATTTACAAATTGGCTGTTTGAAAATAGCTGTTTTTGACACGTTCTTAACAACATGAAAAGTAGGGGACCTAGTATAGGCTCCCTGGGGAACTCCAGTCAGTTAGTTATGGGGTATAAGTGCTTTAAGCCATTTTGGGCGGGATCCCCTTTTGGTGTTTTAAACATTGAAGCTGCTATTGAAAAATAGCAGATCTACAAGCTCATAGCGGGCCACCGAGTGGCGCGCTACGAGCTTGTAGGTCTGCTATTTTTTTTAAATCGTGAAAACGTGCCTCAAATTTCGTTTTTAACGTTTTTAACTCAAATCTTTGCTTGAACAACATATTTTCAGATGGGGGTCGGAGGCCAATTACAGATAATTTTTGGGGTCCTTGACATGAAATATTGAGTGATATACGTAGGCCTAGAAACATAGGTATTTCAGAAAACTGTCAGGATTTAGAAGACATTCTTTTCAGGCCAAAATGGGTTAAAAGGGAGAGTTTAGCAATAAGCAGCGTGCCCCCCAACATGAAGGCCGTTATGGATGTGTTCCGCTGCGGTGTAGGTTTCCACTGGAAGGAAGGAACACGGTGCTGTGAGCGGGGGAGAGAACAGCCCCGAAACATCACCACGACAGGCCTGGACTGACCCGGGACAACGTGGATGTCGTGCAGAAACCTTGCATATCCAATATTAGAACTTGTAAATGTGTTTTCCTAAATAAATGTCCTACTTTGTCCGACTGGAGCAGGGTTTCTCAAAGTGGGTGCCATGGTGCAAGGCCAGGGGTGCCTCAAAAATAAATACTTTGATAATATTTGGAATACATCATTTAAACCACTAATTTTGGTGAATGCTCCCCCCAGAATAGGGATGCTGGGGTTTTTAGTGCCAAGTGTAGGCCTCAGTTCTATCCTGATGGAAACAGATACTTTTTCAAGTTTTCTCTCGTGAAATCAAAGTCAAAGTCATACGATTTGTCACATGCGATACCGCAGTGAAATTTTGTTCTCCGCATTTGACCCATCTCTTGGAGCAGTGGGCTGCAGCCAAGGAGCGGTGAGCTGCAGCCGTGAATCATTTGATTAGTAGATTTGACCCCCCAATCCAACCCTTTGATGCTGAGTGCCAAGCAGGGAGGCATTGGGTCCCATTTTTACAGTCTTTGGTATGACCCAGCCGGGGATCGAACCCAGCCGGACACTCTAACCACAAGGCCACTGTCACTGTCTGGTCAATAATATAAGATACAAAATAATGTATCTTAGGGGGAAAGATTGACATATTTACATACCGTAAGCGTAAATATGACATAAGGTGCTATAAAGTAACGATGTTATTCAGGGGTATAACATGGATGAAAAACGTCATCTACAAGGCCAGGGGTGACCTGAGCCAAAAACGTTTGAGAACCACTGAATTAGATTTGCCACACGAAAGAAGAAGCTGATCTACAACTGTGAGCTTGCAGATCGGCGACGTTTTCCATTTTGGATTTATCTTTGGCGTTAAAGCTGCTATAAGCAATACTATGTCAAAATTTGAATTACCTTTTTTATTTTTTAGGTATTCAGACAGCCAGCAATGGGTAGAACGCTCCCAAAAAGAATGTAGTCTCAGTGACACATCTAGGGGCCGCAATCTGCATTCAAAGATGTTCCTAGAAGCTTTGTCATTGGTCGAAAAAAACCCGGTCGCAATGACTAACCAATCAGGAAGCTGACAGGCAAATCGACCAATGACAAAGCTTCTAGGAAAATCTTTGAATGCAGATTGTGGCCCCAAGATGTGTCACAGAGACAATTTTTTTGGGGGGAGCGTTCTACCCATTGCTGGCTGTCTGAATACCAAAAAATAAAAACATTAAAAGGTCATTAAAAGTTTGACATATTATTGCTTAAAGCAGCTTTAATGTGAAGGTGGTTAAGCCTGTCTCTCTGTGAGGGTTCTATAAACATTAGACCAATGAAAAGTATGAACAAGAAGCCTTCAACTAAATAATAACTATTCTTGTACCACCTTTTCAGGATAAGTAACAGTCTTTTTGGACATACAAGGTTAAATTCCACCCGACAGAGCCATGATAAGCTGTTCCTTCACAAACATTCCTCTCCCCCCCCCCCTCTCTCTCCCTCCAACATGTTAGGATCCAGAGTGATACGACGTGCAAGCGCAGCATTTTATCTTCCTGCTTTTGGAAGCGGCATTTCCCACGCCCCCGCGCTGCACCGGGCCGGGCCGCCACAGAGGGGACAGCGAGAGGACCCGTTGAAGCGTCCCAGCTGGGGATTGAACTTGCGGAGGACAGAGTACAGGTGGTGGGAAACAGGAGAGTCCCCGAATGTCAGAGAGAGAGAGAGAGAGAGCAGAGAGAGAGAGAGAGAGCAGAGGTGGAACTTGACAAACAGACGGCAAGGAAGCTCTGCTGGATATGAAGCCAATAAGGACGTGCTTTTCAGCACTGCAGTTCACATTAATGGCCTAGAAGGTGTCGCTATTTCCCTCATGCTTGCTGCAGAATAATTAGTGGATTTGAATTAAAAACAACCAATGGGTGATGATGTCACAGTTCCCTTCGTCCATATTGTTTCATATAATTTTTATCCCACGATTTTGCAGCCCATTTGTTTCACCCAGTGTTTATCGAATGTAATCCTGGGCGCTACACTTCCTCTGCCAACCTGGGGGACTGGCCTCATGCTTCCTTCTATGCATGAGGAGTCCAAGCTGCTTCTTTTCACCTGACAGGGGGGAGTTTCCCCGGCCGGACGTAGCGCGTGGAAGGAACACGTTATTCTGACCAGTTCCTTTCCCCTCCATCAGGCACCCGGCTGGCCAGGGGGAGGTAGTTTAGAGACGAGAATTATTGTGTGTGTTTTTGTGAGGGTACCTACCCTAGGGGACACGGGGAGAACATGCAAACTCCACACAGAAATGCCCCTTTGCCAACCCCGCCTCGGGTATGGGCACTGATGACGCGGAGGAGAGAACACACCACCAGCACCCACAGCGTCCCCAGCAGGAATCGAACCCAGGACCTTCTAGCTGTGAGGTGACAGCACTACTGACTGTGCCACCATGCCCCCTCTTCGTCCATAATGTTTGTTTGTTTGTTTTTTTGCTTTTTCTGCCTTTATTGATAGGTTGAAAGTAGATTGACAGGAAATGGGGAGAGAGATGGGGACACATGGAGTCGAACCCATGGCACGCTCAGCAGCCTAGGTGCCCAGACGGTTGAGCTAACCGTCAGGCTGGCTCAGCAGCCTAGGTGCCCAGACGGTTGAGCTAACCGTCAGGCTGGCTCAGCAGCCTAGGTGCCCAGACGGTTGAGCTAACCGTCAGGCTGGCTCAGCAGCCTCTAGGGGCCCAGACGGTTGAGCTAACCGTCAGGCTGGCTCAGCAGCCTCTAGGGGCCCAGACGGTTGAGCTAACCGTCAGGCTGGCTCAGCAGCCTCTAGGGGCCCAGACGGTTGAGCTAACCGTCAGGCTGGCTCAGCAGCCTCTAGGGTCCCAGACGGTTGAGCTAACCGTCAGGCTGGCTCAGCAGAGACGGTTGAGCTAACCGTCAGGCTGGCTCAGCAGCCTCTAGGGGCCCAGACGGTTGAGCTAGCCGTCAGGCTGGCTCAGCAGCCTCTAGGGGCCCAGACGGTTGAGCCAAATGTCTGGGCCATGTAGGCCTATTGTACCTACTTATTGAGACTTACTTTATTCAAGTAGACCAATTCAATACTTTATACTTCTACCCCACTACATCTCAGGGAAGTATATTGCAAGTGCAAATATTGTACTATCATGATTATCTAAACACCTAAGGTACTACCCTCTATACTTTGCAGATTTAGCCAATCTACAAGCTCACAATGCAACACACCACATTGGAGAGGGAGGGAGAGAGAGAGAGAGAGAGAGAGAGAGAGAGAGAGATACCGGGTATACTTGCTCCAAAGTTTTGATTTAGTGCTCTGAGAAACCTCCACTACTGGAGCACTAAAACTCCATAACAAACACAATACCGGTGTACAGCGGCCAATGGGCAAATGGTAAATGGTGCATTTATATAGCGCCTTTTATCCAAGGCGCTTTACATAGATTGTGCATTACATTCACCCATTCACACACATTCATACACCGTTGGCGACGGAAGCCATGCAAGGTACCAACCAGCACATCGGGAGCAATTTGGGGTTCAGTGTCTTGCCCAAGGACACTTCAACATGTAGACAGGAGGAGCCGGGTTTCGAACCGCCGACCCATGGATCATTGGACGACCTGCTCTACCTCTTGAGCCACAGTCGCCCCAGAGGAAATCATATTAATCTCAGCAATGATTCTATCCATCCAACCTTAAGATGCGTCAGCCCCATCTCATCCACCAACATCACCACCAACATCATCATCATCAGGGGTAAATGGTGCATTTATATAGCGCCATTTTAAATGCATTATACATTCACCCATTCACACACACATTCACACGGCGATGATGGTGGAAACCACGCAAGGCACTAACCTGCTCATGAGTTCAGTGGTTCCAGGGTCTAGGGGTTCCAGGGTCTTGCTCAAGGACACTTCCACACCAACCCAGGGGGAGTCCCGGGGATCGAACCGGACACCGTCCGTATGCTGAGAGGCTTCCTGAGCCTCTGCTGATCCGTTAACATCCTCTCCATCACTGCAATGGCAGAAGCGAGGAGACGGACAAAGTATTCAACCCCAGTACTTCATGGGACAACGTATAGTTATTCAACTACACAGTCAAATGTGTATTCAAAAGGTATGCTTTTAAAAGTGAATTAATTAAGTAGGCCTACACCTTACAAAGTAGCCAATTCTTTGTTTTTGTATCAATGCATTCAGAAATGTACAAATGCACAATACTAGTGAAATGAGCAGATCTACAAGCTCACACTGACTGAAGTGGTTCATTAACCCATTCTGGGCGGGAACCCCTTTTGGTGTTAGCATTGTTATGCTTTAGCTATTGAAAAATAGCAGATGTACAAGCTCATAGCGCGCCACCGAGTGGCGCGCTACGAGCTTGTAGGTCTGCTATTTTTGAAAAATCGAAGAACGACTGACATAGAAACATAGCTTTTTCAGAAAGCTGTCATTTTCAAACAGACATTTTTAGAATCTGATCTCAGGTCAAATTTGGTTAATAATGTACTTATTTCCCCCCAATCTAGAGATGTAGTGGAGTCACACATTACAATATTTATATTTGAAATTTAATGTAGTGGAGTGGAAGGCAGAAGTATCAAAAATACTCAGAGAGGGTATTTATGGTAGAACCCAAACATCAGACAGAAATGGCGCAGAGGCAGAGCAGTCCATTTGCAAGAGGTTTATTATATACAAACAGTATTATGTCCAGGAACAAGAGGATTGCACAAGGAGTAAAGAATTAAGAATACACTGTGAGATCAAAGTACTACGAATACACTAGAAAGTCTTACCAGGAGTACATTAGGAGGGAGTAAATAAACACCAGTGACATAAGACAACTAACTGGCAAAGAACTGAGTACGCAGGGGAGTGTAAAGTAAACAGACACAGCTGTAAAGGTTGGGAAACACTGAGCTAGAGCTATACAGGACAACCAGGTGACTGGGGTTAACAATCAGAGGATAGACAAGACAGGAAGCAGTTCACCAAGGAACACAGGAAAACACAAGGACTTCACTACAAAATAAAATATGCACAAGACCCAAATAAAACGGTGGGTGGGTGGGGAGGATTGGGAAAGGAGTTGTGGGAGAAAATATAAAAACAAAGAGTTGTATTTTCTTTCTGTGAAACTTGCATATGTCGTCATGCTCATACTCTTTGAATAACATTTCTTTAAAAAAAAAGATCCAACTAAAACTAAGAAAGAAGGAAGACACATTACTTAAAATAAGTTTGTGTTACTTAAAGTAACACAAATGTAAGGTAAAAAGACTAAGAAAGACAATAACAACAACAATACTACTAATAATAATAGTGCACTTCACCTTCAAAACAAATTTCAAATTGACAATGAATGGTAGGCTGCATCTTTGCGTCTGCCCATGTGAACTGTGAACGCAACAAAAGTGCTACAGAACAGTAAAAACAACAATAAAACCTATAGGACCTATAAAACGACTATAGCTTAATGCTTTGTTAAAAAGGAAAGTCTTTATAAGTCCCCTCTTAAAACCCATTTTGGGCGGGAACCCCTTTTGGTGTTAGCATTATGTTATGCTTTAGCTATTGAAAAATAGCAGATCTACAAGCTCATACCGAGTTGCGCGCTATGCTTCCAGGTTATTGCTTCCAGATCGACAAGCTTGTAGACCCAATTTTGTTACCATCATCTTCATCATCCTCATAGTCATCGGCATCAACGACATGCAGGAGAAGCGGCGACGCGAAGCAGCACAAGAGCGCCAACTACAGGAGACAAGCGGGAGAGACGGTCAGTTCAGAGCAGCGGTTCCCTGTTCCCAAACAGCGGGGTCAGGACCCATTTTGAGGGTCACTGCAGGACCCATTTTCACGGGAGTCAATTAATTTCCCACTTGTTTCCTACTAGGGGCACCGAGCTGAGAAAGTAAGGAGGAAGCAATGCCGGCGAGAAGTCTTCAAACCATAGAGTATATAAAAGGATAGAGACTGATCTGGCGCGAAGCACAATATAAAGGGCCTCACAGTTGAGACAAAGCTGCGTGTTCACTCTGCACCGCTCTTCTTTTCCACGGACGTCAGATCTCTGAAACTCTTGCACGAGAAAACTCACAGAGATGGAGAGAGAGAGAGAGAGAGAGAGAGAGAGAGAGAGAGAGAAACAGAGAGAAACAGAGAGAGAGAGAGAGAGAGAGAGAAACAGAGAGAAACAGAGAGAGAGAGAGAGAGAGAGAGAGAGAGAGACAGAGAGAAACAGAGAGAGAGAGAGAGAGAGAGAGAGAGAGAGAGAGAGAAACAGAGAGAAACAGAGAGAGAGAGAGAGAGAGAGAGAGAGAGAGAGAGAAACAGAGAGAAACAGAGAGAGAGAGAGAGAGAGAGAGAGAGAGAAACAGAGAGAAACAGAGAGAGAGAGAGAGAGAGAGAGAGAGAGAGAGAGAGAGAGTTCCGCCGTCTATAGCGGATTGCCGGAGTAACAAATGTGTATACATCAAAACAGCTATTGATTTCTGTACCCATGTTGTTCTTGTTAGCTGAAAGCAGGGCCTGTTTCTCCTGCATTCGTCTTGCAGGAGATTGGCTTGTTTTCATGTTTGATACTCTGATGCTCTCCTGTAGCAAGAATAATGTCAGCTCAGGTCAGATATCCCACGGCCTTCGAACCAACACCTGGTTCATGGGTAGCTAAACGCTATAGGTTTCCCCCTACCCTTACCCGTAACGGTCCATTTTGTTCCACTAAATTTAATCTATCAATTTAGTCTATCAATCTGTATGTTTAGACAATTTTCAGACCCTACAGATTAATTCACCACTAACAAGGTATACGAGAGAGAAATTAACAAACATGAAACCTTCCAAGTGTGATGTTTTTTGGGTGGATTTAGTTTGTTTGTTTTTAAGATGACTTATGGTTGTCTGAGATTAATAATTGACTGAGTGCCTGTTGAATAATTAATCAAACGTTTGAATAATTATTGTAGCTGTAACCTCAACCTACTGTACATTTGCATATTATTATTATAGCATATATGTTGGCTTGCTTCAGGTCTGAAACTAGCCTCTTAAGACAGAGAGACAACTAAAAACTATAATAATAATATTAATGTGAATTACTACTGGCAACAAATATACTCCATGTTTCATTGAGCTTCTATCTATAGCATGCATACAGTAGACCCATTTTGGGCGGGAACCCCTTTTGGTGTTTTTGAAAAATAGCAGATCTTCAAGCTCGTAGCGCGCCACCGAGTGGCGCGCTACGAGCTTGTAGGTCTGCTATTTTTTTTAAATCGAAGAACCACTGACATAGAAACATAGCTTTTTCAGAAAACTGTCAGGATGTAGAAGACATTTTTAGAATCTGATCTCAGGCCTAAATGGGTTAAAACAAGACAATGAAGAATGGATACATAAGACAAGCATGATAATGCAATTCTCTCACACGCGCGGCGCGCACACACACAATTTATATAAAACTAAAGTAGAAGATTGATTGAATCAGACATCAAATAAGGCTGTTTTGTTATTGTCATACAGTATTTAGGGCAAGTACAGCTGACATGTAAATATGTCTCAAACCAGTATTTTGCAAACAGACACATTTGTTGTAATGTACTTACAGCACTTTAGGACAATATGATTGTCAATAGTATATAACATTATTAAACATTATATTTGTAATAATTCTGGGACCGATGTAAAACCCTATAATACATCGGCTATTTTAATGTATTATTGACAAAAACTATTTGGAATGTATTCGACACCTTTTAACAGCACACATATTTTCAGATATAGGTCCACATGCTCCATTTTGGGCGGGAACCCCTTTTGGTGTTAGCATTATGTTATGCTTTAGCTATTGAAAAATAGCAGATCTACAAGCTCGTAGCGCGCCACCGAGTGGCACGCTATGAGCTTGTAGATCTGCTATTTTTGAAAAATCGAAGAACCACTGACATAGAAACATAGCTTTTTCAGAAAACTGTCAGGATGTAGAAGACATTTTTAGAATCTGATCTCAGGTCAAAATGGGTTAACAACACACATATTGTATGGAGGGGTCCCTGCCTGGCACCACATATTTTCAGATATAGGTCCACATGCTCATTTAAGGGGGGGTCCCTCGACATGAGAAGCTTTGAGATGCTGTACGTGGTGTGAGTGGAGCGTGATGTGACATATTGGCTCTGGGCGTGCAGCTTCTTGGCTAAAGATCGGTGCTGAACCAGGCTGCAGTTCAATTGATGTGTTTCCTGCAAACTTTACAAGAAGAAAGTTTAGCTTTGAACCTTGGCCTTGCTTTCCACCATCCCCCCCCCCCCCCCCCCCCTCCCCTCTCTCTCTGTCCGATAAGCCTGGGTAGCACTGCCGTTCGCTCGTTTGCCATTTCAAATGTTTCTATCTTTTCTCTTTTTTTTCTCTTCTTCTTCTTCGGTCAGACACACATATCTGTTTTATCTGGACGCTGGCGCACGCACGCACGCACGCACGCACGCACGCACGCACGCACGCACGCACGCACGCACGCACGCACAAACACACTCACTTTGTGAGGACCTCCACAGGCCGGCGGCAATCTTTATCAATAGCCTACCACTTATCCTTTTTTTTGCCCCTTTTCACACTAAACATGAAGCCGGAGAAAGTGCTGATCTACAAGCTCACAACATGGCGTGATGCGAGGTTTGACGGTGCACGCCCTCGCCACGCAACTAAGTATGAGTCCCTAACCCTGGAAATGCCAACCTGAGTCTTTGTGAGGAACGAGACAATTGTCCAATGTCTACTTGACATGTCACATGACATATTGAGGGGACATTTGGCCCTCACAAGTATAGTAAAGTAATACAAGCGCAAGCGCAAGCGCGCACACACACACACACACACACACACACACACACACACACACACACACACACACACACACACACACACACACACACACACACACACACACACACACACACACACACACACACGCACACGCACACGCACACACACACACACACCTCTATCTTCTCACAGCTCTCTCTCTCTCTCCTTGCCTTGTCATCCATACTGTTGTTATCTCTTAAGTTCAACCCACCAATGCATCCTGGGTAATGTTTGTACACACTGGTGGAGGCAGCAAATTGCTACCGTTGCTCACAGACCCCCCCACCACCTCTCTCGCTCTCTCCGTTACTCTGGCTTTTCATCTCCTGCCTCTCACTTTCACTCTCTCCCTCTTCATCCCCCCCCCCCCCCTCTCTCTCTCTCCCCCTATATCTCTCTGATTGCTCTCTCCTCTCACTCCATCACAGATTTGTTTGGCAGTATAGTGACACCAGGCCGAGAGAGAGAGAGAGAGAGAGAGAGAGAGAGAGAGAGAGAGAGAGAGAGAGAGAGAGAGAGAGAGAGAGAGAGAGAGAGAGAGAGAGAGAGAGAGAGAGAGAGAGAGACTATGATTTGTCCTTTGATCCGCTGTGCTTGTTGTCAGAAGCCGTGTGGATTGAAGTGACTGTCGTCTACAATTGACTGTGACAATTAGACCGCGATCAGGCTCCCTGAGTGGCAGCACTTAACCCAAGCCATTTACATGTCACTCTGTCGAGAGAGAGAGAGAGAGAGAGAGAGAGAGAGAGAGAGCGAGAGAGAGAAAGGACAGATATCGTTGCTGTCCGACAGAAACCCTGTATCTCCATGTTTAACCCATTTAGGCCCGACGTCGAAATAAATAAAAAGTCTTCTGAAAGAATATTATATTCAAAGATTTGTGCCACATTTTCACGATTTTTCAAAAAATAGCAGACCTACAAGCTCGTAGCGCGCCACTCGGTGGCGCGCTATGAGCTTGTAGATCTGCTATTTTTCAATAGCTAAAGCATAACATAATGCTTAGTTAATGCTTTGTTTCGACGTACAAAAGTAGCAGAATAGCCGATCTACATTAAGCTCATTTTGTTATTTCTCTAAGGATTTTGTTTTTTCTTTTTTGAATGAAATAAGAAAAAAAATATAACGACAACAATGCGATCATTGATTTATCTTCCACCTGAAGTTCAAAAAGGAGTAGGAAGAAGTAAAGACTTATTTACTCCTATACCCCCTTTCTTATAATATTCACAATCTCTATAAGTAATTACAATAACCATATAATCCAAGTGTTTCTGTATCTGTGTAATCCTATACTTTACATACATGCAATGCAGATAACATCTACAAAAAGGCAAGGCAGCGGCTTTATCTTCTCAGGAAACTGAGAAGGTTTAATGCCAGTAAATACACCCTGACCATGGTCTATAGATCACTCACTGAGGCAGCGGTGGCCGAACGGTTTGCGGAGCGGTCTTGATACCGGAAGGTCGCCAGTTCGAATCCCCGGACCGGCACGTTAAAATTACCACCGCTGAAGTGTCCTTGAGCAAGGCATTGAACCACTACCATGAAATGTTCTATGAGCAGGGCGTGGCTGCAAACAAGCATCTCGAGCTTAGTCCACTTACCCTGGGTAAACAAATAACTTTGCTTTACTTTGCTTTGAGAGTGTTCTCACTTTTAACATTGTGTCCTGGTTTGGGAATCTCTCAGTTAGAGATAAAAACAAGCTCACCCAGGTAGTCAACCAGGCAAGTATAAGATCATTGGAGACAAACAATTGCAACTTCAGGACATATACAACCGCTCCATAACCAAACAAGCAATTCAGATTTACAATTATTCTACCCACCCTCTTCACTCTGAATTTGACGTGTTGCCATCGGGCAGGAGGCTTAGGGCAAAATTAGCTAAAAAGAAGGGTTACAAAACTTTGTTTGTGCCAACTACTGTGGACATTTTAAATAAGAAAATGTTTAAATACTATAGTTCACCTAATCCCCACTGTTCATGGTCACTGTTGCTGTGTTATATAGTATTTTAATGCACCTGTGTATTTTTTGTAATGTTTTATTGTTGTAACTGACTGCCGGTGCATGTGCCAAAGACGAATTTCCATTTTATGTAAATGTAATGGA
Source organism: Electrona antarctica (assembly GCF_951216825.1). Taxonomy (NCBI): domain Eukaryota; kingdom Metazoa; phylum Chordata; class Actinopteri; order Myctophiformes; family Myctophidae; genus Electrona; species Electrona antarctica. The sequence continues at coordinate 153,222 of NW_027637068.1, read as the reverse complement.
CAATAAAGTTTTCCATACATACATACATACATACATACATACATACATACATGTATAGCGTCATTATATAGATATGTTCTAGTTACGTTCTTAGCTTACGCATGTTTCTTGATAAATGCATTTTATATATGTGATGTATTCCCATACTTGTGTTCTTGCCTAATGTAAATCGCTCTGGATTAAGAGCGTCTGCTAAATGCCTAAATTGTAAATTGTAAATTCTACATACATACATACATACAGATGATATCGTACACTGTCTGAAGGTTTAGCCTCTCAGTTGTTCTTTTTTTTTATGCAGAAACCTTTCTGAGTGGTAATTTGAGGCGTGTTTAAATGGGGGGGGGGGGGGGGGGGGGCAGTGGGCATTACCATTTGAAAAGGGCCAATCAGCACGTTACCGCTGAGACTTATTGTCCACTGTCGGGTAGGGTCCAGGGAGGGGTGTGTGTGTGTGCGCGCGCGTGCATGTGTGTGTGTGTGTGTGTGTGTGTGGGAGCAGATTTGTAAAACCGATGCAGTACAATATTCTCACAGAGGTGGATTTAAGCTGCTTGTCTGTGCAGACCAATGACACCACTGTATTTGACCCATTCCAAACTGTCCGTCCACTTACGATTAATAGCTGGATGTTATTTATTTTATTCATTAATGGTATTATTGTTGTTATTATTGTTGGCTACATGGAATATCATGATATCTTTAACCAGATACAATGAAATTGATACTGTGACAATTTTCTCTCTTTCTTTCTCTCTTTCTCTCTTTCTTACTTACTGATGCAAGCTCGCAATGCATTCCCAATGAGAGTCACATGGTTTGACCCAACATTTGTGTTGTATGAGGGGGTGGGGAGCAGTCGAGCAGCCTAAGGCCTGACTCACACCTTCGCATCTAGCATACTGTTACAACATTGTTGGATGCTTGATGCATGAGACTTGTTTACTGACGCAAGCTCGCAATGCATTTCCAATGGAAGTCACATGGTTTGACACAACATTTGTGTTGTATGGCTTTCGGCTGTGTTTCGACTGCCCCCCTCCCCCTCATCAGTGGCGTGCACAGATAGACACTAGGGGGTGCTAGAGCACCCCCTGCCCTTTTGGCAATGTGCCCTTTTGAAAAAAAAACAAAAGAAAAAAAAAACTTTTATTTTATTTTTTATTGTTTTTGTACAGTATGTGGACCATGGTGACATTGATCAATTCTTAATAAAAAGCTTCTAATATATTATTTAGTCCCCATTATCTATAAATCTCACACTATTAAGGCAACCGGCCGTTTCCACGCACTGCACAAGGTGCCCTTTTTTCCCTTGAGCACCTGCCCCTCTAAATGTCTGTGCACGCCACTGCCCCTCATACAACAAAAATGTTGTGTCAAACCATGTGACTTCCATTGGAAATGCATTGTGAGCTTGCATCAGTAAACAAGTCTCATGCAGCAGCTATACATCAATCTGTTGTGACCGTGTGAGCCAGGCCATAGACATGTTTTACCCGTCTGTAAAACAACCGCCCTCTCCAGACCACGAATGCAGCATTTACTACATGGTGGAAGAGATGCAAATGCCCTCCTCTCCTTTCCATGCCGGAAGGAAGGCAGCATTCAGGAGAATCGCTTTTTTCCCGAAGTCTCCTGAACTTGAACGCAGCATTTTGCGTTGAACAAATGTGTTTCTAAATCCATGTCGTTACAGCTCAGAGTGTAGAGTAGGAGAGTAGCAACACACTTTGATCTCGCTGCAAAGTGTGGGCTATAGTTCCAAACATTGCTCCTATGGCTGGAACTATCCCATTGAGATAGAATGAGCACTTCCGCATTCCATTGTTACAATGGCAGTCAACGCTAGTGTCGCCACTCTCTTACTAGATTACTCTGATATAGCTAAAGAGTGCTGGGTTGCGCCCCGGAAATAGCTGATCTACAAGCTCTCAACGCGTCGCAGCGCGATGCGTTGTGAGCTTGTAGATCACAACACAGTCGAGCACTTTTTCACCTCCAGTTACGCAATTAAGTCATTCTTGTTTTTCACTTGTTGTTAGTCATTAATCAAAAAAAGTGTGTTAGCTTAAAGCTTTGTCATTGGTCAAAACAAATCTCAGGAAAATCTCTGAATGCAGATTGCTGCTGGCTTTTTTTGATTGATTGAAAAATGTATTAACAGTTTTGCAGTTTGCAGGCTGGCTGTCTGAATACCAAAACAATAAAATAAAAGTCATTACAACTTTGAGAAATACTGAAAAAATATTGCTTATAGCAGCTTTAATATCCAGGGGCCATATCCCAAAAGGGCAATAGTAAAACAATAAAAATAACAAAACAGTGAATTTTACACACAACATAATGTGTAGCCTAATTGTCAGATAGTCCCTAGAAAGTGAACGCAGGTCATTGGTAGACACTCCCTAAGCAGAGGCTCTACGTAACGCGGGCTCTTCTTTGAAGTCCTCCAGAAGCCCCGCCCCAAACACACACCAGCTGTGGCGCGTAAAGTTTAAACATCAAACAGGGCAGGCAGACAGACAGGCAGGTAGACAGGTCTCCATGTAGCGCGAAAACAACACTAAACGAACAAACAAACAGGTTAGTAGTTTCTGTTTGTAAGTCAAGTAAAAGTTAAATATTAAACAGTGTAGTCCTGGTGGAAGGAGAGAAGAGAAGAGAAGAGAAGAGAAGAGAAGAGAAGAGAAGAGGAGAGGAGAGGAGAGAAGAGGAGAGAAGAGAAGCTGTTTGGACGCTGAGTGGACATGATTTCTGACAGCTGTGACGACAGACTCGTTTGGGACCACGTGTTTTGTGTGTTTAGGGCTACTCTCAGGTGAGTTACCTTGGGTGTGTGTGTGTGTGTGTGTGTGTGTGTGTGTGTGTGTGTGTGTGTGTGTGTGTGTGTGTGCGTGCGCGTGCGTGCGTGTGTGTGGTGCGTGGAATTCGTGGGTGCTCATTAGCGTGTACATGCATGCACCTGTGTGTGTGTCTGTAGGCCGCGTGTGTGTCTGTGTGTCTCTCTCTGTGTGTGTGTGTGTGTGTGTGTGTGTGTGTCTGTGTCTCTCTCTCTGTGTGTGTGTGTGTGTGTGTGTCTGTCTCTCTCTGTGTGTGTGTGTGTCTGTGTCTCTCTCTCTGTGTGTGTGTGTGTGTGTGTGTGTGTGTCTGTGTCTCTCTCTGGTGTGTGTGTGTGTGTGTGTGTGTGTGTGTGTGTGAGTGACTGTGTGTGTGTGTGTGTGTGTGTGTGTGTGTCTGTCTGTCTGTCTCTCTCGTGTGTGACTGTGTGTGTGTGTGTGTGTGTGACTGTGTGTGTGTGTGTGTGTGTGTGTGTGACTGTCTGTCTGTCTGTCTGTCTCTCTCGTGAGTGTGTGACTGTGTGTGTGTGTCTGTGTGTCTCTCTCTCTGTCTGTCTGCGTGTGTGTGTGTGTGTGTGTGTGTGTGTGTGTGAGTGTGTGTGTGTCATTCCAATTTCCTACTATTCGGTGCCATTTCAACCTTATTCAAAACAAAATATATATTTTTACAGGATTTTTCATATTTTTCTAAAAGAGTTCATGTTCAGCTGTCAGAGAAACATATTTATCCAGCTTAATGCATTATTCCAATTGTTCCATATAATATAAATCTGTAGTTTTCAACCTTTTTTATATCAAGGACTATTATTTATTCAGTATTTGATGACATTTAGCCTCTCAGACCCAAGACTTTGAATGTTTTGTTGTTGGATAAGATTGTTGATCAAAATAACAATTATTCTACATTCTCTAATTGTGTAGACTTCTTGTAAATTAACTAGCAGATTTTGAACAATAATCTAACTCTTGAGAGAGTAAAATGAAACCAAATGGACCCATACGGGTCCGGGGACCACCAGTGGTCCTTGAGGGGGTTCCAGGTGGTCCAGTTGCTAACCAAATGGACCCTTATTAGATCTAACTTTTGAGAGTGTAAAACGAGAGTTATTTTTTTTTTTTTAAACATTTGCATTACTTAATTTAGAAGAAGTTTAGTTTACACAATCCGATAATGTATAATCATTTTTATTTTAATCAACATTTGCGTGTAATCTCCTAACCACACCAATGGACATGTGGACAAAATCATATCTGATGACAAATAACAAATTATTCTTTAGTTTCGGCTCAGATGCCGAATAAGTAAATAATGGGCCTTGAATTCTGAAAAGGTTTGAAAACCACTGCTATGTAATAAGAATAAAAAAAAATAGATTTTGTTTGAATTTGATTATATATTTAACTGAAGCTGAATAATTATGATGTCATGATGACATGGCATTTTAGCATAGCTTCTACTCAAATCAAAGGGATTATTTCATATTTATTTCACTCTCTCTACAAATATATATTTTTTCTATGGTGGAAAACATTTAATTAGTATGAAATAAGCTTTTTGGAATTAGTGTTTTTGCTTATTTTACACAAAAATATTCTGTATTGAGGACACAAATGGTACCGACTACTAGGAATGACCCTTGTCTGTCTGCGTAAGTGTGTGCGTGCGTGCGTGCGTGCGTGCATGCCATGTGCCATATTGTCTGAGAAATCTAAAGCTGTGTTTCACACAAGAGACACAACACAACTGCAGACTGCAGTAGAATCGTCCTCGGGTCTAAATCGTCCTCGGGTTAAGTCCAAACTTTATTCTGACCCCTTCCACGAAAAGGCCTATCATTGTCCTGACTCCTTATCCATCATTTATACATTATGGATAATTAGTGTGGACTTAAACTGTTATTCGTCTATAGTACTGTAACCACGATGCTACTGACTGCCTGGCCATGAATTCTGTTCAGTGAGTGTACCTCATGGCTCAGAACATGCTGGACCATTATGCACCCCCTAGAACCCAATTAGGTCATCTGGGGCTGCCTAATAGTGCTGCCAGAATTGGCCAAAAATGACATTTCGAATATTCCTTTTAAAACACCACATGTATTCGAACAATTTTCGAATGATTTCGAATGTCGAATGTATATGATTTTTTTTTCTTCCCCGAAGCCTGTTCTACAGAAGTTCCTGAGTGAGAAGATCGGGTCGGATGGCATGGGTCGGTCACTTCCATCGACGCCCGGAGCTTCAAGTAGAGGACGGCTCAAGGTGCGGAACCTTTTCTTTTAGTTCTTGCTGGGTCTGTGTATTTGATTTAAATTTGAATTTAAAAAATCTTAATTCCGTTTAGAACCACACCAATGGAAATCAGGAATCGGGTGAATTAAGTTTTAATTAACCATTTCTGAATTGCATTTAGAAAACGGATGTTTTTGTTTCTTCGAATTGCATCTATCAAATATCAAACGGATGCCTGAAGGAGGTCTTTGACCGAAACGTTGCCTTTAAATAAAGTTCGTATTGCCAGAGCAGACGGTGTGCGGGTCTTTGTGCACATTGTTCTGAGTACATTAAGCCCTGTCTATACGCACCCGCCTCAGAGCATATCAGGTGTGCATAAGACGTTGTTGCCTGTCTTATCAAATATAAAATTCAAATTCAAATGGCCGAAAAATCCACAGACCTTAATTGCTGCTGCTTGCGTTGTGTGTGCGGTTTGTATAATTACTAATGTGATTGAAGCTGTTGTTGTGCTGCTATTGCTGTCATTATTGTGAGAGACCCAAGGTGTTCAGGGTCTGGTTCTGAGACCCAAGGACGGTGTTCAGGGTCTGGTTCTGCCTCTGGATTGGTGGATGGAATGCTGCAGTGAATCAGCAGTCTGTTGTGTTGTGTCAGTGAATCAGCAGTCTGTTGTGTTGTGTTGTGTCAGTGAATCAGCAGTCTGTTGTGTTGTGTCAGTGAATCAGCAGTCTGTTGTGTTGTGTCAGTGAATCAGCAGTCTGTTGTGTTGTCAGTGAATCAGCAGTCTGTTGTGTTGTGTCAGTGAATCAGCAGTCTGTTGTGTTGTGTTGTGTCAGTGAATCAGCAGTCTGTTGTGTCAGTGAATCAGCAGTCTGTTGTGTTGTGTCAGTGAATCAGCAGTCTGTTGTGTTGTGTCAGTGAATCAGCAGTCTGTTGTGTTGTGTCAGTGAATCAGCAGTCTGTTGTGGTGTCAGTGAATCAGCAGTCTGTTGTGTTGTCAGTGAATCAGCCGTCTGTTGTGTTGTGTCAGTGAATCAGCAGTCTGTTGTGTTGTGTCAGTGAATCAGCAGTCTGTTGTGTTGTCAGTGAATCAGCAGTCTGTTGTGTTGTGTCAGTGAATCAGCAGTCTGTTGTGTTGTGTCAGTGAATCAGCAGTCTGTTGTCAGTGAATCAGCAGTCTGTTGTGTCAGTGAATCAGCAGTCTGTTGTCAGTGAATCAGCAGTCTGTTGTGTCAGTGAATCAGCAGTCTGTTGTGTTGTGTCAGTGAATCAGCAGTCTGTTGTCAGTGAATCAGCAGTCTGTTGTCAGTGAATCAGCAGTCTGTTGTGTCAGTGAATCAGCAGTCTGTTGTGTCAGTGAATCAGCAGTCTGTTGTGTCAGTGAATCAGCAGTCTGTTGTGTTGTGTCAGTGAATCAGCAGTCTGTTGTGTTGTGTCAGTGAATCAGCAGTCTGTTGTGTTGTGTCAGTGAATCAGCAGTCTGTTGTGTTGTGTCAGTGAATCAGCAGTCTGTTGTGTTGTGTCAGTGAATCAGCAGTCTGTTGTGTTGTGTCAGTGAATCAGCAGTCTGTTGTGTTGTATCATTCTCTCTATTCATCATAGAGGGGCAGGGGCTGAAATCCCGTAAGAGGGCACTTTTGGACAAAAAAAATAGCAGATCTACAAGCTCACAACGTGTCGCAGCACAACGTTGTGAGCTTGTAGATCTGCTATTTTCGGGGCACAATTACCCAGCACTCTTTATCTAGTGGAGAAGCAGGTGTAACAACATGGATTTCTAAACAGATTTGTTCAACGCAAAATTCTGCGTTCCAAGTTCAGGGGTTCAGAGTCTTGCTAGAAGGACACTTCGACACTAACCCCCCTCCCCCCCTCACTGCCATCGACGCCCGGAGCTTCAGGTAGAAGACGGCTCAAGGTACGGAACCCTTTTCTTTGTTTTTCCATGGGTCTGTGTATTTGATTTAAATTTGAATTTTAAAAATCTTAATTGTGTTTAGAACCACACCAATGAAAATCAGGAATTAAGTTTTAATTAACCATTTCTGAATTGCATTTAGAAAACTGAACGTTTTTTTTCGATTTTCATCTATCAATATCAATATCAATTCCTGAAGGAGGTCTTTGACCGAAACGTTGCCTTTAAATAAAGTTGGTATTGCCAGAGCAGACGGTGTGCGGGTCTTTGTGCACATTGTTCCGAGTACATTAAGCCCTGCCTACTCTATACGCACCCGCCTCAGAGCATATCAGGTGTGCATAAGACTTTGTTGCCTAGTATCTATCAAATATAAAATTCAAATTCAAATGGCCGAAAAATCCACAGACCTTAATTGCTGCTGCTTGCGTTGTGTGTGCCGTTTGTATAATTACTAATGTGATTGAAGCTGTTGTTGTGCTGCTATTGCTGTCAGAGAGACCCACCGTGTTCAGGGTCTGGTTCTGTCATTGTGAGACCCAAGGTGGTCTGGTTCTGTCATTGTGAGACCCAAGGTGGTCTGGTTCTGTCATTGTGAGACCCAAGGTGTTCAGGGTCTGGTTCTGTCATTGTGAGACCCAAGGTGTTCAGGGTCTGGTTCTGTCATTGTGAGACCCAAGGTGTTCAGGGTCTGGTTCTGTCATTGTGAGACCCAAGGTGTTCAGGGTCTGGTTCTGTCATTGTGAGACCCAAGGTGTTCAGGGTCTGGTTCTGTCATTGTGAGACCCAAGGTGTTCAGGGTCTGGTTCTGTCATTGTGAGACCCAAGGTGTTCAGGGTCTGGTTCTGTCATTGTGAGACCCAAGGTGTTCAGGGTCTGGTTCTGTCATTGTGAGACCCAAGGTGTTCAGGGTCTGGTTCTGCCTCTGGATTGGAATTGATTGCTGCAGTGAATCAGCAGTCTGTTGTGTTGTGTTGTGTCAGTGAATCAGCAGTGTGTTGTGTTGTGTCAGTGAATCAGCAGTCTGTTGTGTTGTATCATTCAGTGAATCAGCAGTCCGTTGTGTTGTGTCAGTGAATCAGCAGTCTGTTGTGTTGTGTTGTATCATTCAGTGAATCAGCAGTCTGTTGTGTTGTGTCAGTGAATCAGCAGTCTGTTGTGTTGTGTCAGTGAATCAGCAGTCTGTTGTGTTGTGTCAGTGAATCAGCAGTCTGTTGTGTTGTGTCAGTGAATCAGCAGTCTGTTGTGTTGTCAGTGAATCAGCAGTCTGTTGTGTTGTCAGTGAATCAGCAGTCTGTTGTGTTGTGTCAGTGAATCAGCAGTCTGTTGTGTTGTGTCAGTGAATCAGCAGTCTGTTGTGTTGTCAGTGAATCAGCAGTCTGTTGTGTTGTGTCAGTGAATCAGCAGTCTGTTGTGTTGTGTCAGTGAATCAGCAGTCTGTTGTGTTGTGTCAGTGAATCAGCAGTCTGTTGTGTTGTGTCAGTGAATCAGCAGTCTGTTGTGTTGTGTCAGTGAATCAGCAGTCTGTTGTGTTGTGTCAGTGAATTAGCAGTCTGTTGTGTTGTGTCAGTGAATCAGCAGTCTGTTGTGTTGTGTCAGTGAATCAGCAGTGTGTTGTGTTGTGTCAGTGAATCAGCAGTCTGTTGTGTTGTGTCAGTGAATCAGCAGTCTGTTGTGTTGTGTCGTCAGTGAATCAGCAGTCTGGACAACAAGTTTGGACAACACAATAGCAGATCTAAAAGCTCACAACGCGTCGCAGCGATCAGCTATTTTCGGGGCACAATTACCCAGCACTCTTTGTCTAGTGGAGATGCGGTGTGTAACGACATGGATTTCGAAACAGATTCTGCGTTCCAAGTTCATATCAGGAGACTTTGGGAAAAAAAGCAATTCTCCTGAATGCTGCCTTCAGGTATATATGGCATGGAAAGCAGAGGAGAGGCATTTGCATTTCTTTCACCGTGTAGTAAATAAAATGGTGGACCTTTTAAAATCAAATCTTTCTTTCTTTCTTTCTTTCTACACGCTCACATTGTCACATTGTGAGCTGCCGTTTAATGCATGTGGTGTAGTTGGTTTGTATAAAATAAATACATAATAATAATTGCACATGGCTTTGCCAGCTGAACTAAGACTGGAAACATTCACACATGTTTGACACAAGAGTCCTAACAACAATATTGTCTTATTTATGTTCAAAGCATCATGTGCTTCATGGTTTAGGGTTTACCTCTCGTTGGCTGGTCTTGGGTTGGCAAACTTGGCAGATGATCGCTTGTTTTTTAAATGCAAGGTAATACTGTATCCGATATTCCCTCGACCCTATATGTTCCCCCAACTCCATTTTCCCTCAAACCTATGTTCCTTAATCCAACATATCAATAGAAAAGATGAGCGAGTCTATGAAGCCATCTATGGAAAATCTGTCACACAATAGGTAATCTCTCAAGAACAGATTCTGTGCTGCGCTACCGAATCTGTCAGCGCGGCCATTCAGAACAATACATACATTGTTGATAGTGGGAATGAAAACACAGGCGCACCACAGGAAGTGGAGTGCTGAGGGCGGGCCAATATCTTGTTATACACATTGTATAGAGCGTCGCAGTCCCGCCCCCTGTCATGACGACGCCAGGCCCAGGAAATGATTCCCAATGCATTTTTCCCATAGACATTTCAAAAAGTATTTATTTAAAGACGGTTACACCGCGGACAAAGCCAACTCGAGTCGTGACAAATCATAACAATAAACACAATATTTTGGACCAAACAAATAATTACAAAGAAGAAAAACAACAAAAAAGTGTAACCTGCCGTTTTTCTTCTTCTTTCCAATTCTTTTTTTGGCCCAAAAATGATTTTCCACGACAAGAGTTGGCTTTGTACGACGCATAAAAGGTCTTTAAATAAATACATTTTGAAAAGTCTATGAGGAAAATGATCGGAGAATAATTTCCTGGGCCCTGGTAGGGGGCGGGACTGCAATGCTCTATTGAGGCCTGCATGCCCCCAGAGGCCAATTCAAATGAAACAGAAGATAGTTTTTATTTTTATTTTTTGCAGATTCCCAGATTGCACAATAGGTAGTTAGTGTGTGTGTGTGTGTGTGTGTGTGTGTGTGTGTGTGTGGTGTGGGGGGGGGGGGGGGGGGTCTCTGTCTCTGCTTCATCTCGGTCTCAGCTATAAGGGGGTCCTTGGCCTGTGAACAACACATTGAAGACCCCTGGTCTAGAGTGCAAGCCCAAACGGTTCATACACAGGTATAAGCACGTGTTTGCGCACGTGCACTTATATCCCGCCAGCTCCTGCAGACCATCTCCTCCGCTGGACTGCTGTCCGCAGCTCATCCTGTATGGCAGTAATTACACCATAATTCCCCCTCTCTCAATCTCTCCCTCTCCCTCTCTACCCTCACCTAATCCCACATCTGATAATCCAGATTAGCGCCAGGCCTGTCTCATTATGTCATGAACACACAGGATTATCCCACACCGCTCTTCGTCTTTGAGGCCCCGGGGGGTGTTTTGGGGGAAGTTTTATACGGTTGGAGTTTTCAGACAGTTCGACAAGGATCCGCAGATTCTCAAAGCTTGTCATGTGGACAAAACATTATATATATATGATCCATATACTGGACTGTCCAGATTAACAACAACAAAAAGGAGGGACAGATTATCTGCTATACTGTGCAGATTATGTGAAGGGTAATGATGCTGGCAAATTACAATGGCACATAAGCTCATTTGTCTATTTTTTTAATTAATGAAATAAAACCTGTAGGCCCATTTCCAAAACCATTCATTTTCATGAAATTTAAAACATTACCAGGTATTCCAGTTAATCCAACGTAGTTCATATTTAGTCACAAGCTCTCGTTAATACTTTTAATTGGTTCATATATTTATAAAACCCACAGACACACATTTTCAATAGTTCAATAGTTCAAAAACAAACATAGCCGGTGCACAAGCTCATGACACATTGTGAGCTTGTTGATCGGTTATTTTCGCTACATTTGCGAAAATGTTGAGTTTGTAACAGTTTGCTAGGGTTACAGGCTTTAGTTTCCGACACTGTTATTGGTCCGACAGTCATTAGACCGACAACCTACCTCAAACCCTAACCTAACCATAACCGCAAGCACAGGAGCAGCGCATGTTGGAGCGCTAGTCCGACCGTTGTTCCCGCATGTCGGACTAATGCTCATGGTCGGAAAATACCATCGGATCCCGTTTGCTATAGCAGTGTGATGGTTTGGGTGGTGCTTACTGGTTTAACAGTGTGATGGTTTGGGTGGTGCTTACTGGTTTAACCCATTTTGACCTGAGATCAGATTCTAAAAATGTCTTCTACATCCTGACAGTTTTCTGAAAAAGCTATGTCCTTCGATTTTTCAAAAATAGCAGACATACAAGCTCGTAGAGCTTGTAGATCTGCTATTTTTCAATAGCTAAAGCATAACAATGCTAACACCAAAAGGGGTTCCCGCCCAGAATGTGTTAACAGTGGTGATGGTTTGGGTGGTGCTTACTGGTTTAACAGTGTGATGGTTTGGGTGGTGCTTACTGGTTTAACAGTGTGATGGTTTGGGTGGTGCTTACTGGTTTAACAGTGTGATGGTTTGGGTGGTGCTTACTGGTTTAACAGTGTGATGGTTTGGGTGGTGCTTACTGGTTTAACAGAGTGATGGTTTGGGTGGTGCTTACTGGTTTAACAGTGTGATGGTTTGGGTGGTGCTTACTGGTTTAACAGTGTGATGGTTTGGGTGGTGCTTACTGGTTTAACAGTGTGATGGTTTGGGTGGTGCTTACTGGTTTAACAGTGTGATGGTTTGGGTGGTGCTTACTGGTTTAACAGTGTGATGGTTTGGGTGGTACTTACTGGTTTAACAGTGTGATGGTTTGGGTGGTGCTTATACTGGTTTAACAGTGTGATGGTTTGGGTGGTGCTTACTGGTTTAACAGTGTGATGGTTTGGGTGGTGCTTACTGGTTTAACAGTGTGATGGTTTGGGTGGTGCTTATACTGGTTTAACAGTGTGATGGTTTGAGTGGTGCTTACTGGTTTAACAGTGTGATGGTTTGGGTGGTGCTTACTGGTTTAACAGTGTGATGGTTTGGGTGGTGCTTACTGGTTTAACCCATTTTGACCTGAGATCAGATTCTAAAAATGTCTTCTACATCCTGACAGTTTTCTGAAAAAGCTATGTTTCTATGTCAGTCGTTCTTCGATTTTTCAAAAATAGCAGACCTACAAGCTCGTAGCGCGCCACTCGGTGGCGCGCTATGAGCTTGTAGATCTGCTATTTTTCAATAGCTAAAGCATAACATAATGCTAACACCAAAAGGGGTTCCCGCCCAGAATGTGTTAACAGTGGTGATGGTTTGGGTGGTGCTTACTGGTTTAACAGTGTGATGGTTTGGGTGGTGCTTACTGGTTAACACAGTGTGATGGTTTGGGTGGTGCTTACTGGTTTAACAGTGTGATGGTTTGGGTGGTGCTTACTGGTTTAACAGTGTGATGGTTTGGGTGGTGCTTACTGGTTTAACAGTGTGATGGTTTGGGTGGTGCTTACTGGTTTAACAGTGTGATGGTTTGGGTGGTGCTTACTGGTTTAACAGTGTGATGGTTTGGGTGGTGCTTACTGGTTTAACAGGTGCTTACTGGTTTAACAGTGTGATGGTTTGGGTGGTGCTTACTGGTTTAACCCATTTTGACCTGAGATCAGATTCTAAAAATGTCTTCTACATCCTGACAGTTTTCTGAAAAAGCTATGTTTCTATGTCAGTCGTTCTTCGATTTTTCAATGAGCTTGTAGATCTGCTATTTTTCAATAGCTAAAGCATAACATAATGCTAACACCAAAAGGGGTTCCCGCTAGGGCATTCACTTCTAGTCATTTTTACTAGTCGACTAGTCGACTAGTTGTTTAACTACCTATTATGTAAAAAAAAGAAAAAATTTAAAAAAAAGAAACTTTTTTATTTTTTTTTATTTTAATAAATATTTGTACATTGAAAAACGGTGTACATGGTGACTATAACTATAATCTACCTGATCTTGAGGCCTACAAAATCGGGGAAAAAAATAAAAAAAATAAACTTTTTTTCTTCTTTTTTCTTATCAACTAGTCAACTAGTACCAACAAGGTCGACTAGTGGATTTACTAGTCGACTAGTAAACTAGTCGACTAGTTGCTTAATGCCCTAGTTCCCGCCCCAAAATGGGTTAACAGTGTGATGGTTTGGGTGGTGCTTACTGGTTAACACAGTGTGATGGTTTGGGTGGTGCTACTCCTCCTGCACTATACCAGTATATATATGATGGGTTCCAGCAGGCTGATGTGGGGGCAGAATGTAGGTTACTAATCCCTGAGATTGAGTTTAATTAATGGAAGCATTTAGTAATGTGGATGAGGGGATTACACTGCAGACAGGTGGATGGATTTCAGCAGATCTGCACCGGACACATGTTCCTATGACAACCCTGGACGCGCCCGCGCAGGGGGGCCACGCACACACACACGCACACAGACAGACACACACACACATAGACATCTGTCCTTGAACTCTAACACACACACACACACTCGCACACCCCAAGTGAAAGAGAGAGCGAGAGAGTCGAGTGAATGAAGCGATCATTCTGTCCAGAGGTCGTCAACCTTGTAGGCATGCATGCCAGGGGTAGACATGCCGGTGTGTGTGTGTGTGTGTGTGTGTGTGTGCCTGTGTGCATGTGTGCGTGTGTGTGCGAGCGCGCGCACCTGTTCTAGGCCGTCAATCGAGATGTTCTGCGAGGTGTTTAAATACCTTCACACATTGAGTGTGTGCACGCAAATACACGGACACACGTGCACGCACACACACACACACACACACACTTTAAAAAGCCTGATTACTACTCAGTTGCGTGCCGATGTGGCACACTGAAAACAGATTTACAAGTTCACACAGCAACACGCAACTAAGCATTAGGACAACTCTAACCTCTAAAAGTAAAATGTAATATCTTTAGCCAAACATCGAATCAATTGCCTAAATGTAAGCCTATCTGAAACGTGTTTTTAACCATAAAACAAC
>NW_027637068.1:96598-138945 GCF_951216825.1 Electrona antarctica | reverse complement strand
GGGGGAAACGATAAGCTGCGCGCCCGCTGTGTTGAGACAGGAAGCTGGACAGGATGTTCCCCTGACCTCCGCTGACACGCAAACCTGTCACAACTCTCCCTCCTCCTCCTCCTCCTCCTCCTCCTCCTCCTCCCGCTGCAAGCCTTACTGAGGATAGTTTCATATACTGGCAGCCCAAATCTGGGTTTTGACCTTCTATGCAGATTCAACTTCATAACTTTGTAAAACAAAAAAACATCGCATGGATGCACCTGGGACGCATCCTCAGTGATGTATCCCAAGGTCATCGGGGGTTTCAGGTCTCTCGAACATCATAACCCCTCACTCAGGCGACCCAGCCGGGGTGATCGAGTCCCGACTTACGTCCCAGTAGCTACCCTCGATCAGTCCCACTAGGGCAAAACCAGTACAACTACTCCAGAACAACTCTGCCAGGGCTGGGAGGTACGCTTCTGGCGCATGGAAGGAATAGGCTCTGTGGGTTGACTCCTGTCCGGGCCCCTCCTATACGTCTCACCAGGTCCACTCCTGCTCTCACCACGCCCAGAACCTGTGCGTTGATTTTATTGTCACATCACATTAATATCTGAATATGTATGTGAAAATATTTTGTACCAGAGATACAAGATGTATAATTATACTGTATATTAAACCCATTTTAGGCGGGAACCCCTTTTGGTGTTAGCATCATGTTATGCTTTAGCTATTGAAAAATAGCAGATCTACAAGCTCGTAGCGCGCCACCGAGTGGCGCGCTACGAGCTTGTAGGTCTGCTATTTTTGAAAAATCAAAGAACGACTGACATAGAAACATAGCTTTTTCAGAAAACTGTCAGGATGTAGAAGACATTTTTTGAATCTAATCTCAGGTCGTGAAAATCGGTGTAAAACACTGCTGTAGTACTACATCGGTGTGTAAATTTGTTTTGTTTTGTTGCTCATGGTCGACCCCTGGACAGTGTTTGTGCCACGTTTGGTGTGGATTGGAGCAACAGTATAGTGTGGCCTGTGTGGGGAGGGGTTGTATTGCTCAAGGGCACTTTGACGGGACAGAATCAAACTGTGGCTTTCGTGGGATCATGTGGGTCACCTTATCTCCACTCAGAAATATACCAGAGTTTAGCAAACCGTTTCTAACCTACTTTGCGGTAGTATTTTCTACGTAGTCATTGGCCATCCCCCTTCATTTTATTTTTTATTTATTTTTTATTTGTATTTTATTTCAGTTATAGTTGATTTCATTAATATACAATTTGTGTTTTTTTACATTGCATTTCAGACTTTTACACTCTACATGAATGTTGAGGACTGGTGTTGTTGTTTTGTTCTGTATCTGTTCTGTGATTGTTGTCATGTATCTGTTGTCTGTCTTATGTGCAAACTTCAATAAAAATACTTGAATAATGATAATAATGTGGGTCACCTTATCACTCCGGACTCGCATTTAGGAAGGAAGGAAGTTAGGAAGGAAAGAAGCGAAGCTATATGATGTGATATTAGATGAACATTCCAAGGTTTAAATGAGTGTTTTGTAGGGACAGTGCCAAGCTTTCGTTTTCCCTACATGATACCATGTAGGTATCTAATTAAAACAGATCGCTTTGAGGTGCAAGCCATCAAAGTAGACTCTGTTAGCCCACTGTTAATTGTACTCATTTACCGACCACCAAAGTACCACAAGGACTTTATAGCTCAATTTTCCACATTCCTCACCAACACCATAACTAATTATGACCAAGCTCTGATTCTGGGCGACGTGAATGTTCACGTATGCTGCCCTACCAAACCCCTTGTTAACGATTTTATGCATTTAATTGAATCTTTTAACCTCACACTTTTGAACACCGGACCCACACATAGGCTGGGCCATACCCTAGATCTTATCTTATCATATGGACTTAACGTGAACACTGTTGAGCTCATAGCTCCCTGCCTGTCAGACCACTGCACTATTCTATTTAATACAACTCTACCCCCACCCCCCTCAAAACCTCAACTTCCCACTCGGTCCTCACGCCTCATTAACTCATCAACCGCCAATAAATTCTCAGAAGCCCTCATAGCTGCTTCAAATAGACCTAACTGCATTATCGAGACCTCCCCCCCCCATATCACTACAGAAGAACTAACCTCCCTATTTAATTCCACCTGTGCCACCATCCTGAATTCCGTCGCCCCACTTCAAATAAAAAAATCCAAACCGAAAGGCTCCCCCTGGCTGAACGACAACACCAGAGCCCTGAGGAGGGAATGTAGAAGAGCCGAAAGGAGATGGAAAAAAGACAAGCTCCATATTTCCTTTGAAATACTCAAAAACAGTCATCTCAAATACCAAGAGTCCATCAGCGCAGCAAGAACAAACTACTTCTCCAATCTAATCTCCGACAACTCCCACAACCCAAGGATCCTGTTTAAAACCATAAACTCTGTCATTCACCCGGCCCCCAGTACCAACATGGACATGTCCGAAGCAAAATGCACAGAATTCCAACAATTTTTCATCAATAAGGTCAATAACATTCGAAACAGCATGACCCCACCCACACCTAACGCAAACAACACACCTGTCTGCTCATCCACACTAGACAGCTTTCTCCCAGTCTCTCTTCCAACCCTCATCAAACTCATCTCCTCCATGAAAACTGCCACCTGCCCACTTGACATCATCCCCCCTACCCTCCTGAAGGAGGTTGTTAATACTGCATCCCCCAGCATCCTCGCCATCATGAACAGCTCCCTGGCCACCGGTACAGTTCCAACCTGCTTTAAACAAGCAGTGGTCCAGCCCCTTCTGAAAAAGCCCAACTCAGACCCCGCCCTCCCCAGTAACTACAGGCCCATCTCAAAACTGCCATTTCTCTCAAAAGTCCTGGAAAAAATTATTCTCAGTCAACTCACTCCTTACCTAAACCATAACAACATCACAGAAACATTTCAGTCAGGCTTTAAAGCCAATCACAGCACGGAGTCGGCACTACTGAAGGTGCAAAATGATCTTCTCCTCACCGCCGACTCTGGAGACTGTGCTATCCTGCTCCTCCTGGACCTCAGTGCGGCATTTGACTCCACCGTCTTCAGCACAATACTGGCATCAATAGCACCGCCCTGGCTTGGTTTTCATCCTACCTCAACAACAGAACCTTCACAGTTAACATCGGCAGCTTCACCTCCCCACCCGCCCATCTGTCGTGCGGGGTCCCACAGGGATCGATCTTGGGCCCCATTTTATTTTCCATATACATGCTCCCCCTAGGCCAAATCATCCACAAACATAATATCTCATTCCACTGCTACGCAGATGATACACAACTCTACCTTCCCCTGAAACCAAACAACCACTCACAACTGGACAACCTAAGGAACTGCCTCACAGATATCAAACACTGGATGTCACAAAACTTTCTGCAGTTAAACGATACCAAATCGGAAATCATAATATTTGGTCCACCTGACTCCACCGCACAGATCCAGACGGACCTAGGCAACCTCTCCCACCTGGTCAAACCCCACGCAAAAAACCTGGGTGTGCTTTTCGACTCAGAATTTAAACTAGACAAACAAGTAAACGCAGTTGTTAAATCAAGCTTCTTCCACCTCCGCTCCATAGCCAAAATAAAACCATTTCTCTCCACTCCCAACTTAGAAACCGTCATTCATGCCCTCATAACATCCCGTTTAGATTACTGCAATTCCCTGTTCACCGGTATCAGTCAGTCAGCCCTAAACCGCCTCCAACTAGTCCAGAATTCAGCAGCTAGGCTCTTAACTGGCACCAAGAAGAGAGACCACATCACCCCCGTCCTGGCTTCCCTCCACTGGTTACCAGTGAAATTCAGAATTCATTTCAAATCCCTTTTATTTGTTTATAAAGCTCTGAATGGCCTAGCCCCTGCCTACATCACAGACCTTGTAAAATACCCCCCCACCACTAGGCACCTCAGATCCACAGACCTTGAACTTTTAGATGTCCCAACAACCAAGCTGAGGCTCAGAGGTGACCGTGCCTTCTCAGTTGCAGCCCCTAGGCTGTGGAACACCATCCCCTACTCCATCAGAACCTCCCCCTCCATTGACGTTTTTAAATCCAGACTTAAAACCCTGTTTTACTCCCAAGCATTTGATTGCCCGTGACCTTGTTTATGTTTTTTTTTTTTTAATAGTATATTGTTTGATTATTTTTTGATAGTTTGCTTATAATGCTTTCATTGTCTGTAATTTTCTTCTGCTGTCTGTCTATCTGTGGTGTTGATAAAATGTCTGTACAGCACTTTGGTACAATGGAAATTGTTTTTAAATGTGCTTTATAAATAAAGGTGATTTGATTTGATTTGATGTGTTCCTGGATCAAATCTATAAATCTATTAGGAATATCAGGGTTCCTTTTTGTGCCATGCGGTGACCCCATGAGAGACCCCATTTTTCAGAAATAGCTGCATGCAGATCTACAAGCTCACAACCCGACACATTGTGAGCTGGTGGAGGTTATAGATCTGCTATTTTCAAATTGTCTTACTTTTTTTTTTTAATAGGGCGTATACGTGGTTAAACGTTCTTCATTCAGCAGGACATTGAACGAGGCTGTGCTGAAGCCAGTACGCCTGATATCACGGCTGTATAGAGCGTCGCAGTCCCGCCCCCTACCAGGGCCCAGGAAATTATTCCACGTTAATTTTTCTCATAGACATTTCAGAAAGTATTTATTTAAAGACGTTTACGCCGCGGACAAAGCCAACTCGAGTCGTGACAAATCATGACAACAAACACAATTTTTGTGCCGAACAAATAATTACAAAGAAGAAAAAAACGGCAGGTTACAACACTTTTTTTGTTGTTTTTCTTCTTTGTAATTATTTGTTTGGTCCAAAATATTGTTTGTGTTGTCATGAGTTGTCACGACTCGAGTTGGCTTTGTCCGCGGCGTAACCGTCTTTAAATAAATACTGAAATGTCTATGGGAAAAATGCATTGGGATTCATTTCCTGGTCCAGGGTAGGAGGCGGGACTGCGACACTCTATAGAGCGTCGCAGTCCCGCCCCCTACCAGGGCCCAGGAAATGATTCTCCGTTCATTTTCCTCATAGACATTTCAAAAAGTATTTATTTAAAGACCTTTTAAGCCTCGTACAAGGCCAACTCTTGTCGTGACAAATCATGACAACAAACACAATTTTTCGGGCTGAACAAATAATTAGAAAGAAGAAGAAAACGGCAGGTTACAACACTTTTTTTGTTGTTTTTCTTCTTTGTAATTATTTGTTTGGTCCGAAATATTGTGTTTGTTGTCATGATTTGTCACGACAAGAGTTGGCTTTGTACGACGCTTAAAAGGTCTTTAAATAAATACGTTTTGAAATGTCTATGGGAAAAATGCATTGGAAACTATTTCCTGGGCCTGGCGTCGTCATGAAAGGGGGCGGGACTGCGACGCTCTATACGAAAATGCAAACCAATATTCTCCTGACTGCACATGTGTTCCTATAGTACGGGGGATCAACGTCACGTGATTCTTTGTTTGACCTTGCAGGAACTCGGGTGTGCGTCTCAAAGAATATAGGATTATTGGCAGAATCGCGGAAAGTCCATTGTCCACAACATCAGTAAGCCGAGTTGTCGCAATCACCTGCACTACAATTACGTCACCATATGTGACCAGATTTGACTGAGAGACTTGATCAACATGTAAATATGAAATAAATGCCCAAACATGTAGCTAGGTGTAATGTTAGAGACCACAGAAGTGATCCTTTCAAGCCTGTTTTCTCAACTCTCTGTTTTCTGCAAGACATTACTCTATAAGCCATATCTCCAAAACTGGTGGGTCAAACTGAACAACCAATATGTCAATTTGAAGCTATGATTCCCTGCTTTCATATGACATGAAAAAACGAAAATAAAAAAAAATCCAATGGCAGTCCCTCAGTCAAATTTAGTCACATATGTTGCACTACGAAAAAAAACAAAAACAAAACAACAACAATGTGACAAATGTGTGTAAAATCCCTAATGCAATTCCAACGGTAAACTGTGTTGTTTTCTTCCCATGGCGGATTCGGCCATGCCCCCCAAATACCCGTATGCGTGTTTCAAAGAATATGCAAGCTGTACAGTATTATACACCTCGTACGTACTTATATAGATTATGTTCAGGCCTTATCGTACAGTAGTGCCGGGACACGCTCCATTGTAGGACTGGAAGGAGGCGTTAACTGTAGTGGTTTATAGGCTGTAAAAACCGTCGCACCTAGTGCTCAACACGTCCTCCCCCTACGCCTGTGTGCAAAGGAAAAAAATATAACTTCTGTCACCTGCTATCTAAGTACAACAAAACCCACCTAATAATCCATTTTGACCTGAGATCAGATTCTAAAAATGTCTTCTACATCCTGACAGTTTTCTGAAAAAGCTATGTTTCTATGTCAGTCGTTCTTCGATTTTTTTCAAAAATAGCAGATCTACAAGCTCGTAGCGCGCCACTCGGTGGCGCTCTACGAGCTTGTAGATCTGCTATTTTTCAATAGCTAAAGCATAACATAATGCTAACACCAAAAGGGGTTCCCGCCCAAAATGGGATAATCCAAATCCCACAGGAACAGCATTACACCTTTCATCCCCAATCTCGGGGAGGAGGAGGATTTGGGCTTTTCCTTGTCACCGCCGCGGCGGGGGGGTGGTGGTGGTGGGGGTGGGGCCGACACGGGCGGCGGCTGAGGGTTTTGATCTCGGCGTGCCGCGCTCGGAGAGAGGGGCTCCGTCGCGAGGCAGGCCGTTTAGCGGGGCTCTGAATTGAATCAGCGGGGATTACAGGCACCTGTAAAAGACCTGTCAGGTACAGACTCACAGGTCCCTCGCTGATAAGACGCTGGCACGCGCGCGGATAATAGGCGGCTGGCACCCCGCCAGCCAGCCTGCCAGGCCCCGTCAGGAGAAAAAGCTCTCTGTCTCTTTTCTCATAGCGCATACGCTGTCATGGGAAAACCTCACATGTGTGTCCAAATCTGTTACTTTTCAGGAAATGGATCCAATGTGGTCATTACTTAGTCCAGCGGTTTATATACCGGTGGTCCGGAGAGGGGTTCCAGGTGGTCCGGGGAGGAGTTCCAGGTGGTCCGGGGAGGGGTTCCAGGTGGTCCGGGGAGGGGTTCCAGGTGGTCCGGGGAGGGGTTCCAGGTGGGGGTTCCAGGTGGTCCGGGGAGGGGTTCCAGGTGGTCCGGGGAGGGGTTCCAGGTGGTCCGGGGAGGGGTTCCAGGTGGTCCGGGGAGGGGTTCCAGGTGGTCCGGGGAGGGGTTCCAGGTGGTCCGGGGAGGGGTTCCAGGTGGTCCGGGGAGGGGTTCCAGGTGGACCGGGGAGGGGTTCCAGGTGGTCCCCAGTGCTAAATGATGGATAGTTGAACCCTTATAGATCTTTAACTCTTGAGTGTGTAAAATGTTCACACTCACTTCATTTACAAGACGTCTACACAATTATGGAATGTAAATAATTTTCAACGTTTGCTTGTTATATCTCCTATATGGTACCACATCAATACAGCATGGAATTGTGGACAAAATCTTACGATAATACGGTAATCCAACGATAACAACATATTCTTTAGTTTTGTGTCTGAGAGGCTATTTGATTTAATCACAAGCTATTAATAGTTAATATTTATAAAACCCAGACGCAGTTAACCACTTACAGTACACTTTCAAATGCCTTCCAAAACATTAGAAATAGCCGCTCTACAAGCTCACAACGCTCCACTGCCCTGACACACTCATCATAATGTAGATCAGTTGCCTTGTGCTTCTTTTGTGCAACGCTCTTATATGACGAAGCAGGGCATTAATTCACAGAAAACCATGAACGTTGAAACATCGAGATACGAGGTTTCTGCCTGACGATATCCTCACCGTCTGAATCCCCCCCTCCTCCCCCCTCCCCTTCCCCCAGCTAGCCTGAGGCTGCAGACACAAGCTACCTTTGATAAGGTAATGGTATCTGTGTTGAAGGTGAAGGCTGGCTGACTGCATGATTACAGATGCTCTCTCTCTCTCGCTCTCTCTCTCTCTCTCTCTCTCTCTCTCTGATGAATGGAAAAACTGGCAAGATGTGAGTGTGTGTTGTGTTTGTCAAATTGCTACGCGCACACACGCACGCGCGCACACACACACACACACACACACACACACACACACACACACACACACACACACACACACACACACACACACACACACACACACACACACACACACACACACACACACACACACACACACACACACACACACACACACACAGTATATAAGTGTATGTGCTTCCACGTGCATTTACGGTACAGTTCTACAGTAGATGTACTTGTACATGTTTGCATGGCTGTCAAGAAAACAATACTGGACAAGAGAGGAGAGGAGAGGAGGGGAGGGGAGAGGAGAGGAGAGGAGAGGAGAGGAGAGGAGAGGAGGGGAGAGGAGAGGAGAGGAGAATAGAGAGGAGAGGAGAGGAGAGGAGAGTTCCTCTCCAGAAACAAGCAGGTCTGGGTCAAGCTAGACTCATTTGCTGCTCCCTTTAATCAACACGCACATGTCACCACACAAATGGTAAATGGTGCATTTATATAGCGCCTTTATCCAAGGCGCTTTACATAGATTGTGCATTACATTCACCCATTCACACACACATTCATACACCGATTGCGGCGGAAGCCATGCAAGGCACCAACCAGCACATCGGGAGCAATTTGGGGTTCAGTGTCTTGCCCAAGGACACTTCGACATGTAGACAGGAGGAGGAGCCGGGATTCGAACCGCCGACCTATGGATCATTGGACGACCTGAGCCACAGTCGCCCCAGACACGCACACCACACACCACACGTCACCCTGAACCTCTAGTACTGTGTGCACCTTTGGGGGGGGGGGGGGGGGGGGTCTCATGGTATCTCTGTGTGGTCTCCGTTAACACCATGGCCTCATACAGTACCACATACCGCACACCACAGCACCTCCTCCATGTACAGCCATGACTCCATGAGAAGTCATTAAGTTCTGGGTCTGCTTACTTTACACACCAGGGGTTTCGCAGCCCACCTCTTACCCTAGCCCACCTTAATTAAAACCATACAGTGTGTCACCACTTACCTTTTACAACAACAACACAGTTAACACACACACACACACACACACACACACACACACACACACACACACACACACACACACACACACACACACACACACACACACACACACACACACACACACACACACAGGCCGCAACAGCTAAGTAATCAATGTATAATAGATTATGAAAATAAACAATTGATTTAAAGCATGCAATGTGTCATTTTCCGCTCTCCTATACCCCGGATTTGAACCCGGTTTCCTGTGCTGACATTCTTTACCATTGAGCTAGTAGAGCCCTGCTCAGGGGTCTGAATTGAATCTTCTAATATTTATCTATCTAATATTTGTGTCCTGTCCTGTCCTGTCTGACCCTCTGACACCATCTAAATGTCTCAGGGAGACAAGATACAAGCACTCCAATTGTACAAGTTATATTGTGTTATATTCTACCATACATATTGGACTGTATTTTGACCTGAGATCAGATTATAAAAATGAATCGATGTCGATTTTTCAAAAATAGCAGACCTATATACAAGCTCGTAGTGCGCCACTCGGTGGCGCGCTATGAGCTTGTAGATCTGCTATTTTTCAATAGCTAAAGCATAACATAATGCTAACACCAAAAGGGGTTCCCGCCCAAAATGGGTTAAAATAAATATATACATATAGTTTATGTATATATTAAAGTATACTTTAATAAAATAATGAATTGTGGACAGACATTGTTTTTCATTATATTGTATTTTCCGTTTTAAAATATAGTGGAGAAATATAGAGGAGATAAAGCAAAACAATGCATCGCTAGGCGACACTATGAGTTTGTAGACTGCTATTTTTGAATGCCACGGTTTTGTCTCTTTGAATGAACACAGCTAGAGGTAATTAAGTCTTACAGATCGTATATAGATTTTAAAACAAACAAACAATGGTTCTCCTCTTACAAAATAAGACAAGCTGTTATTGAAAACTATGAAGTTTGATGTGAAATGAGAACTCATCGGTTATCTAGAGGAACATTTTAGGACGATGTAGCTCATCCATTTCACAAAGTTTGTTGTGACTATCAACTCAAGTGACTGTAGAGTCATACTATACAGAGAATGAATCGTTAAGTTTGACTCGCAACGCTCTGGTTTGTCATTATAAAGCACTTTGTAATGTCGAGTTCCAAAGAATGCAACATAATACAAGATAAAGGCTTATTGACTTAAACATTGGGAGTTGTTCAACCCACTTTCCTTTGCCATTTGGTTTCATTCGAGAGGGGAACACACAGAGCTGTCTTTCAGCGCTGCATAGCTGCGTGTTCAGTGATTATATTGCGGTGGAGACCCTCGCCTCTGCTTGCGTGCAGAGATCAGACCCTAGTGCTGACATTAAACCATTTAGACCTACCATCGATTCTACAAATGTCTTCTAAATCCTGACAGTTGTGTGAAAAACCCATGTTTCTATGTCAGTTGTGTTCAAAAAGTTTCATGTCAAGGACCCCCAAAATTATATGTAATTGACCACCGACCCCCCAGAAGCAAAGATTTGAGTTAAAAACGTTCACTCTGAAAGAATATATATTCAAAGATGTGTGCCTCATTTTCACGACTTTTCAAAAATAGCAGACCTATGAGCTTGTAGATCTGCTATTTTTCAATAGCTAAAGCATAACATAATGGGGTTAAAGAGAATGGATCGCACGTAACCACTTTATGTCCAGCGTCCTTATATATATATATGGGTGAACATTTGCCGCAAATAGCTGATCTACAAGGTCAGAGCGCGCTGCACAGCGGTGCGTTCCTGAGCTTGTAGGTTGATTATTTTTTGGCAAAGATATTTGAGTGGGTGCAGTGAAACTGTAGGGGCCTTCAGTGAACTGTGTTTACTGAGCTTGTAGATCTGCTATATTTTATTTTCATTATTATTTTACTTTGTATGTTATTTTAACCCATTTAGGCCTGAAAAAAACAAGTCTTCTGAAAGAATATATATTCAAAGATTTGTGCCAGCATTTTTACGATTTTTCAAAAATAGCAGACCTACAAGCTTGTAGCGCGCCACTCGGTGGCGCGCTACGAGCTTGTAGATCTGCTATTTTTCAATAGCTAAAGTATAACATAATGCATAATGCTCCAAAAGGGGGTGCTTTTACTTTTGAATAATATGTTGAGTTTCCAAAGAAAATGTCACAGCTTTCACAGCTCTATTATTGTTCTCGATAATCAGAATCACACAATGTTTACTTACAACCTGCAGTCACACCGATTCCATTCCATCTCAGTCTGGTCCGGGTTCAGGCAGGTAGGGGTCCGGTCTGGTCCGGTCCCTCAGTCAACGCTTCTGCATGTAGGCCACGTCCCCGGTGACAGTGATGTCATCACGATGAGGTCATCGGCGTTGAGGTCATCACCCCCCCGGGCCGAGCCTGCAGGTTGGGGAGAACGGACAGCGGAACGGAAAAGCGTATAAGCTCCAGGTGTTTGGTCTCAGAACATGGAGCAGGGCATGGTGTTGCTCCACAAGTCACTGTGGAGACGTACCGCGTTGCTTCGCCAACACATCGTGGAGTCAAATGTTGTCGCTGTGAGGTTGAAATCGTGCCGTAGTAGGCCTATATCCAAAAAACTGCTACTTTTCAGGATTCAAATTCTATTTTCAAATGGCCGAAATGTATATCTGTATGGCTTAAAACCCATTTTGGGCGGGATCCCCTTTTGGTGTTACCATTATGTTATGCTCTAGCTATTGAAAAATAGCAGATCTACAAGCTCATAGCGCGCCACCTATTTTTGAGAAATCGAAGAACGACAGCTTTTTCAGAAAACTGTCATTTTCAAACAGACATTTTTAGAATCTTATCTCAGGTCAAAAGGGGTTAAGTGGTTAATGTATGTTTTCTAATGATACTAATCAAAATCTACAAAGTAGCCTAACTAGTAACCAAAGTTTTCAAATAATTGTAGTGGGTTAGAAGTACAATATTTGGATCCAAGATGTAGCGGAGCAGAAGTAAATCAATTTCCAATTGATTAAGTACAAATACCTCAAAATCGTACCTAAGTACAATACCTGAGTGAATGTATTGTACATTACACCACTGCTATTTACCCCGTTTATTGACTATACGGTTCATGCCATTTACGACATGTCACACTTGTTCGGTCAATCGCTCAGCATAAAAGGGGGTAGAGTGCCTGTATGGTAACCGTAAGGTTGCCAGTTCGAACCCGGGCTCCCCCAGAGTTACTGTCGAAGTGTCCTTGAGCAAGACCCCTAATTGCTCCCGATGTGCTGGTTGGTGCCTTGCATGGTTTCCGCTGCCATCGGTGTATGAATGTGTGTATGAATGGGTGAATGTAATTTACATGAATGTAATTTACATTTACCATTTTATAAAAGCATATCTGATACATGTCTAAATAGTAGAATGTCTCTCGCTGATCCAACGTCAGCTCGGCAGCTCCAGATCGTAGCTGGCGGAGGTTTTAGTGTTTATACCTGCAGGTCGACAGAGCCATGAGCAAATGTGTTTTCTTTGGACAGACAGCGCTCCTGTAGAGTGAACACAGAGAGCCGGCGCTGACACCCATTTATATGGGCAGAAAGAAACCTTGTATCTCCACATCTCTACTTTTTATGTATTTATTATTATGTAAAAATAGTGTTATAATTTGTCGCACAAAAGCAGTGACAATAAGACAATCTCCAAGCTCGTATAACGTATATCACATCTGCATGCATCGTTAGCTTGCAGATTGAAACAAAATGGCTGGATTCATTCTTCTGCGCTGTAATTAAACATTGTTTTTTACTGTGTTAATACTTTGTATTCTAATGTCCTATATCGTAATGTGCTTGCTTAATGTTTTGTGTAAAGCACATGTTGAAAAGCCTCGCTATTGAAATGTGCTATATGCAAATATCCAATCCAATCCACTTTATTTATAAAGCACATTTGTATACAACAAGGTTGAAACAAAGTGCTGTACACAAAGAAATACTAAAATTTAAAAAAACAACAACAACAACAACAGTACATAAACAGGGAAACATAAGGACAATGCAGTGGAAGCAGCAACTCTTAATCAGTATGTTCAAATGCCAAGGAGTACAAGTGAGTTTTCAGATGTGATTTAAACACAGACAAGGATTGAGAAGCTCTGACATGAGGTGGAAGTTCATTCCACAGTGTGGGTGCTACAACAGAAGAAGAACGTAGGAAGACGGGGTCTATTTTCTTTTCCTGAAGTACTGTTATGTATAACACTTCGGAACATACATGGTTTCCACCCGACATTGCCGATATACTTTGTCAAATAACTGAGTGAATAAAGCAGACATTTTAATGATGTCAAGTACAGAATGTGGCTGTATGGAGCTTGTTTGGTCACCGTCAGACTTCAGGGACTTCACACCGAGGGGTAAAGATCACACAGAAAAGGGGAGTTACGTGTGTACACGAGTTGTAATGTTATACCCAGCTAATGTATACATTTATTATTGTTGTCATTCATTTTCACACTATATTACAAATAATGGCTTATTCGTTTTTTCCACCCTTATATGTTCCACCGAGTTAACGTTCCACAGAGATGTACGTACTAAAACAAATATGGTGTTAAATTAACACTAAAGAAACACCCCCAAAAAACGCAGACAACAGAAAGACATTCGACATAAGTAAAGACAGGAGGGGAACAATTCTGAAAAACGAAAATAAATGCTAACCTGGCTTAACCCATATTCTAGACGGGTGTTTTTAGTGTTTTAACTAAGTATTATGTTATACTTTAGCTATTGAAAAATAGCAGACCTACAAGCTCATAGCGCGCCTGAGCTTGTAGGTCTGCTATTTTTTTTAAATCGTGAAAATGCGGCACAAATCATTGAATATACATATATTCTTTCAGAGCGAAGGTTTTTTTATTTCAATGTCAGGCCTAATTGGATTAATCACCTCTCTTATTTTTACCACTTGAGACCTATCATAGGCTATGCTTGTCATAATGGTGTCATATACTATGACCAATCGTGTTGAACAACTGAAATCGTTTTGAAAAAGCAAAATAGGGATGAAAACGTGAGCGGCCGACAACTAAAGTCTGAGAAGAGGAGAGGAGAGGAGAGGAGAGGAGAGAGGGAGCCAGTGAGAGAGGGATGAATAGCAGGTTGACAGCAGGGATACTTCCCTGTGCTGATATATGCACTGTATCAGAATAAAAGACCCCCCTCTGAGAGCTGCTGACAGCCGATAAGAAAGCATCTGCATTTCAAAACCCCTCACCTCTTCACCGTCAATGGAGGACAGCTCCACCGCTTCATCTCCTCACTGTATACTCAACTAAAATGTATATATACTTCATATTTCTCACGCGTGCGTGAACGTACAATAGCTGGGAATCACACATTGTGGCTGGAATAGAACCATTAGGTTCTGTCATGTTACATACACTCTTAGGCCTGACTCACACCTTCGCAGCATACAACATTGTTGGATGCTAGATGCATGAGACTTGTTTACTGATGCAAGCTCGCAATGCATTTACAATGGAAGTCACATGGTTTGACACAACATTTGTGTTGTACAGCTTTCGGCTGTGTTTCGACTGCCCCCCACCCCCTCATACAACACAAATTTACAATTTACAATTTAGGCATTTAGCAGACGCTCTTAATTCAGAGCGACTTACATTAAGCAAGAACAAAAAGCATGGGAATACATCACATATGTAAAATGCATTTATCGCGAAACATGCGTAAGCTAAGAACGTAACTAGAACATATCTATATAATGACACTATACATATAAACTATAACTAGAACATATCTATATAATGACACTATACATATAAACTATACATATATGCTATACTATGCTGTACATATATACTATGAAGTGCTATGACTACATACAATGCACTTATTGTGCTGTCTACATGACATGCTATAAGTCTGTTTCAAATGCTATATAAGTCTAAGAAGTGCTGTCTAAGGGGGTAGGGTAAGTGCTATGGGCCATGATGGAGTCTGAAAAAGTGGGTTTTCAGACTACGGCGGAAGATCGGGAGTGATGCCATGCCACAGTTCTGATTGCAACGGGAAGTGCATTCCACAAATGTTGTGTCAAACCATGTGACTCCCATTGGAAATGCATTGTGAGCTTGCATCAGTCAATAAGTCTCATGCATCAGCTATACATCAATCTGTTGCAAAGGTGTGAGTCAGGCCTTAGAATTAAATGAACATGGAGGATTTTACAGGGTACGCTGGAGTCCCAGGGATGGATGGATGGATGGAAGAAAGAAAGAAAGAAAGACGCCAAACTAAACAGCTCACATAAGATGGTGGCAAACTGAATCCTGCGTATATAGGCCTATAATATTTCAAACACAACAATGCAGTTCTAGTCCTCCACAGTGCACTAATGCTGAATAACACAGCCCTGCGTGTGTGTGTGTGCGTGTGCGTGTGCGTGTGTGTGTGTGCCGTTCATCTCCTTTTACTGTACAAGCCCCCCCCCCCCCCCCCCCCCACACACACACACACACACACACACACACACACACAATATAGGAGAAGTCACAGTGAAACACACTCGCAGCCATTTGACACAATTAGACGGCCGTCTCCCCGGCACGTTGTTCGCACCCCTCTCGTAGAGCCCTCATTATCACCGCGAGGCCCCGTAGGTCCCTTCTCTCTCTCTCCCAACTTCTAATGAGGGCCACAATGTTTCTCTGTTTCTCTTCTTCCACGCACATGCACGCACGCACACACAGGCATGCGCACGCACATTACTGTTCAGGCACGCACACACACACACATTACTATTGTGAGGATATCAACATTTTATTAATGACGTTTTTACACATTTTGTCATTTTTTCACATTAACCTTATTAAAGGTGAAAATAGCAGATCTACAAGCTCACAATGCATTGCACGTGTCTTTTGGTGTGCAATACACCGGCATGCGACCAACTATAAATCGGTAAATGTAAGACTCTAAACATTATTTTTGATTTTAACAGTATTTCTCAAATTGTACTTGTGGGGACAATTGGCCCTCACAAGTACAGAAATGCACGCATGCGCACACACACGCACACACACACACCACCACCCCCTCCTCCTCCTCCTCCTCCTCTCGGTTCAAAGTAGAGCCCCTATACTTCAACCTAATTAGGGTGCGTAGGAGAACAAAACGCCATGCGCGATGCACCGCTGCAGTCAAATGCTTTCTTTCTTTCTTTCCTTCTGTGTTGTTGAGTCCAATTTACTCACCCGTCGCGCGGCGAAAACAGCTCGTGTACGTCGGTCGTATTCGCCGTCGTACGACGAACCGTACACCACGCTTCACGGAGAGTTTAACAGTGCAGAGATGTTGTGAGCGGCGAGGGGAGGGAGGGGGGGGGGGGGGAGGGGGTGGTTGGGCTCATAGGAGCCATTATACGTGGAGTCTCTGACAGATATCAGTTGATGGCCGGGGCGTTGTTGCGTTAACCTATTTTGGGCGGGAACCACTTTGTGTTTTAAACATTGTTATAATTTAGCTATTGAAAAATAGCAGATCTACAAGCTCATAGCGCGCCACCGAGTGGCGCACTATGAGCTTGTAGGTCTGCTATTTTTGAAAAATGCCGAATATTTGGCGCAAATCTTTGAATATATATTCTTTCAGAGCGAACGTTTTTAACTCAAATCTTTGCTTCTGGGAGGTCCCTGGAACAACATATTTTCAGATGGGGGGGTCGGCGGCCAATTATAATTTTTGGGGTCCTTGATATGAAATATGGAGAACCACCGATACAGAAACATGAGGTATTCCAGAAAACTATCAGAATTTTAGAAGACATTTTTTTAATTTCGACGTCAGGCCTAAATGGGTTAATGGCGGCTGGGAACCAGGGGGGGGGGGGCATTATAAAACAGGGGGCCGGTCAGAAGAAAAACAAAGGCAGGACGGGAGGTGATAGCTGTACATGATGGCACCACTGACAGGTTTCTGAGGATCGCTATAGAGACACTTCCTAAAATACCTTATTCTGTGTCAATGGTGTGGGGCTGGCCGTAGCTTAGCGGCCGGCTAGAGAGAGAGAGAGAGAGACGGTCAACGGTTCACCTCTCGGCTTTGTCCATTTTGTGTGAAGCTCATGCCCTGTGTGTGTGTGTGTGTGTGTGTGCGTGCGCGTGCATGTTTTTGCACCTTATGTCTAATCATGCACATACCGTACCTGTATTATGCTGCTTGTGGACCTTTGCAGATGCATGTGTTACCACTTTTACACCTTATGCTCAACCACATGTACTGTACTGTACTGTACTGTACTGTACTGTACTGCTGGTTTTATGCTACATTTTTTTACCTTTATGGATAAATCTTGACCTTGTTGTATATCATGTTCTCTGTGACATGCTTCATCCAGCCCTCACTTAAAGGAGCACTTCAGTCCATTTTTAACCCTTATCTTCATATAATTGGTCCTCACTATTGCTCATTATAAGATGGTGCAATTTATGTCTACGGGGCTGTGCGTCTCAGAGGTGGGTGGGCTGTGGAAATGCACACTTGGTGTGTGTGTGTGTGTGTGTGTGCGTGCGTGCGTGCGTGCGTGTATGCAAACTTACGTTAGTTACTTTGTAGATTTGAATTATTATTGTTCAAATAATGTAATGTAATGTATAGGCTATACGTTAATGTTTGTTCAGGGTAAATAGATATAAACATCTCATAATAAATTTATTTCATTTTTCACGGACATAAGAGAACATCAACATGCCCCCAAAAATCGGGGTGGCCCTCACTTCACACGAGTGTAATATTATTTATAATAATAGTGCTCAAAAAAAGGATGCCAGATTGAAAGTGGCTACTTATTGTGTGACAAATTGCTCACATTGGGAACATACAGGCATACAGTGGATGAAATGAAGGACTCCGTGATCTTGGCGAGGAACGCTGGGAATGTTTACGATCGGATTCCAGAGACCCCAGACCCCCCAGACCATCCGCTTTACAGTAGCTATAGGTAGGGTTGATATCGGAAACACCCTCTCCACCACACCCGCACGTCTCCTCTGGCTGAGGACAGCTGTGGGGAAGTGAGCTATACTGTAATCTTAAGTAAAAGAAGCACCACAAATGTAAAAATTACTCAGGTTTCCACCTGATTATGGCCTAATCAGTCAATGTATGTTTTGTGATAAATCTACAAAGTAACAAAAAAAAGAAATGTTTGCCTCTGAAAAGTAGAGTAGAATGTGTGTGTTGAAAAATGTTAAACACACATTGTCACAATAATGCACAATAAACGGGGCTCATGTGATCTTGGCGAGGAACGCTGTGAATGTTTACGATCGGATTCCAGAGACCCCAGACCCCCCAGACCATCCGTTTTACAGTAGCTAAGGTAGGGTTGATATCGGAAACACCCTCTCCCACCACACCCGCACGTCTCCTCTAGCTGTGGACAGCTGTGGGGAAGTGAGCTATAGCAGCAACCTGCCACCTGTCAGGACCCGTCCCGTCCACACAGCCTCCGCTTTGGACAATGTCGCTCTTTATCTGCTATTTTTCAATAGCTAAAGCATAACATAATGCTTAGTTAAAACACCAAAAGGGGTTCCCGCCCAGATTGGGTTAAGTTGACGATTATTTGTCAAGCGGATAATTTGCGATTAACGATTTCATTGTGTTTCTGTCGTTCAGCATTTGAACATACGAGTGAATAAAAAAAAAAGTTACATTTCTGTTTCCCTTCATGGCTCTGTAATCTAAGACATTTAAAAATAGTGGTCGTGACGCGTTGTATAAGCTTGTAGTTCTGCTATTTTTGGAAAGAATTTGAAAATGTGTGAACGGTTTTTCAAAATGGAAACGGTTGTGGCGATTATGACAAAATAATTGTGATTATCTCAAATAATTGTGATTATCTCAAATAATTGTGATTATCTCAAATAATTGCGATTAGACGATTATGTAATATTTCTTTCTTCAATTTTGTTTTACTTTTAAGGAAGCAGTAGTTCAACCTCCCCCCCATTTTTTTAACTTATTTTCTATCAATTACACACTGAATTCATTGAGATTCTTTTAGCTTTTGTTGCATTCCTTTGTTGATAACCATGTCATCAGTGCCCATATAGGTGGGGTTGGCAAAAGGGCCTTTCTGTGTGGAGTTTGCATATTCTCCCCGTGTCCCGACCGACCCTTAGGGTACCTTCACAAAAAAAAAATGGGTCTTGACAGGTGGCAGGTTGCTGCTATAGCTCACTTCCCCCACAGCTGTCCTCAGCTAGAGGAGACGTGGGGTGGTGGAGAGGGTGTTTCCGATATCAACCCTACCTAGCTACTGTAAAACGGATGGTCTGGGGGGTCTGGGGTCTCTGGAATCCGATCGTAAAAAAAGTAAAAGGACTCAAATATTTGTTTGAAAGTAGCCGATCTACAGAAGCCCACAATGTGTCGCGATATGACGCGATTTGAGTTTGTAGATTCTAATTCACCAAAATCTCTTATCTCCATATTCTGACTTTTTGACTTTTCTGAATTTAACGATCATACTATAGAGTCAAAAAGTAGCAGATACACAACCTTAAAACGTGCCACGAACAGACACGTTTTGAGCTACTTTTCTTTATTTGAATCCTGAAAAGTAAGTAACAGTCTTGGACATGAGGTTTCCACCTGATTATGGCTTAATCAGTTTGTGATAATAAACTAAATCTACAAAGTAACAAAAAAAAGAAATGTTTGCCTCTGAAAAGTGGAGTAGAATGTGTGTGTTGAAAAATGTTAAACACACATTGTCCCAATAATGCAAAAACGGGGCTCATACACGCTTTATGACAAGGCAAACAAAGCAACACGTCAAATGCCTTTTTGTGTTTGTGGTCAAACCCCATTAGTATTCAAGAAATGAAATACTTTACGCCGACGCGTACAATTTAAAGCCAACCCGAAAGGTCAGATCGCTCCGTCTTTGGAACACATTACGCTGAAAGATCTTTTCGTTCAAACACGGCCCCGCTGTTCCTTGGGCGAGGGAAAGGTCCCGGTCGTAAATAGAAGCCGACGTGAGCGACGGAGAGGCACGAGGACAGCGAAACATAACGATCATGTTTGATGTCCTAGGATTGGAAGGTCTGGAACAATGAAGCTAGTGTACTAGGCTATAGGTGGCTGTGTTACTACTCGCCCATTGGGCTCTTTAGCTGGCTGGTAACGTACGTGGCTTGTTGATACGAGGTCCTGGGTTTCCCTCCCGGCCAAGGCTACACTAGCAGTGCATAACTGGGGCGACTGTGGCTCAAGAGGTCGTCCAATGATCCATGGGTCGGCGGTTCGAATCCCGGCTCCTCCTGTCTACATGTCGAAGTGTCCTTGGGCAAGACACTGAACCCCAAATTGCTCCCGATGTGCTGGTTGGTGCCTTGCATGGCTTCTGCCGCAATCGGTGTATGAATGGGTGAATGTAATGCACAATCTATGTAAAGCGCCTTGGATAAAGGCGCTATATAAATGCACCATTTACCATTTATTTTATTTACCATTTTTGTACTAGGCTATAGGTGGCTGCGTTACTACTCGCCAATTGGGGTCTTTAGCAGACTGGTAAGTGGTAAGTATACGTGGCTTGTTGATACGAGGTCCTGGTTTTCCCTCCCGGCCAAGGCTACACTAGCAGTGCATAATGGTAATGAATGGATCCAGCATGTAGTGCACGCACGCACGCACGCACGCACGCACGCACGCACGCACGCACGCACGCACGCACGCACGCACAGCTTCAATATGTCATCAGTCTCGCGTTGATCCCGCCTCTAGTGGCCGCATACGGTCTGATTTGGACCGGAGTACATCGTCTCTGTCCGAGAGACACCGACCAGACTCTCCCTTCTGGCAGAATGCAAATGTCCAGCAGGGGGAGTGGTTTCACCAGGCTAACCCCAGCCGACACTTTTCACAGTCAGTTTGCACACTTCAGACATTCTCGACAATAGACACACGCATAAGGACTTTTTTGTCACCAGAAACCGCGTGTACACGTTCATCATCCACCCGTTAGTCAACCACATTATTTATATTATCCAAACCAACTGCACCATCCAGGCTCTGGACAAATTAGCCAATTGATCACAACTGTCTAATTTCCAGGCTCTGCCATGAGCCAATTGATTGCCATGGCAACCCCCACACCTGCCATTTGATTGCTTAGTCAGTCAACTTTTCTGCTTTCTGCGTTGCTTTTTGCGTTTTCTGCTTTCTGCGTTGCTTTCGGAACTCGCCCTGGGGGCTCGTTCCTGCAGCATCGCAGGCGTGCATTAATGACGTTAAACCACCCCCTCTCGTGTAATATTGCTCATGACATTGACAAGGTGAGGCCTTCCCTATTTACATTGTTCCCAATAGGCCCCGTTTGGAACTGTTCTAGTTTTTCGGAGATGAGCTGTTCAGAGATCGACAGATCATGATGAGCTGTTAAGAGATAGACAGATCCTGCAACCGCTTGGTTTCTACGCGGATCTCTGCCATCACAGTGATGATGGCATGGCATATCGATGACAACATACTAGTGATGAAGATCACAGTGTAGACAAATGTCTCAAAAATGGACGGCCTGCGCAAATCTGCATTTCTAGGCTTGGATGGCAAGCGTTTATGTTGTGTGTGTGATGTCAGACCCCAGCTCCTGGTCAGCCTACATAAGATGTGAATTGTCATCAACACTTTCACTTCAGCGTTGTGATTAATCAAAATCCGTCCTGAAGGAGTTTCCTGAGAAACCCAGCAAGAGTGAGCGTAGAGAGAGAGACACAGAGAAGAGGGGGAGAATACATTTCATATAGTCCAACCCCAACAGAGGAACCTAAAAATCCATTTATAGCAGCATTTGATGATGGAAGGAGCGAGGGAGTCCCAGTGTATCCACACTCAGGCCTCCTGTTCTGGGTGTCCATATGTTTACGCCTACACCTTCCTCCATGAACACATGAAGAGGAGCCACAACGACCTCTACTGCCAACTGCTGAGGAATGAACAGATCAGCTCAGTGGCCCGTCTGCAAATCAACAGCCCTGTCACCAACCAGAGACAGGGAAATACAGATGAACCACAATCTAACAGTCATCAGCGGTTATTTAGCATCACTGGACCAGAAGAAGTAAAGAGAAATCAGCCGACGGACATCCGAAAAAACACCCACATCTGTAAGCTGTGTGACAGGAGTTTCGATACGTTAGGTAATTTGAAGAAGCACCGGGTTATTCACACTGGAGAAAGACCTTTTCACTGCCAACATTGTGACAAGAGTTTCAATAGGTCGCACAGTCTTACGACACACCAGCGTCTCCACACTGGAGAGAAACCCTACCGCTGTCAACATTGTGACAAGAGTTTCAATGCGTCGACCAGTCTCACGAGACACCTGCGTCTCCACACTGGAAAGAAACCCTACCACTGTCAACATTGTGACAAGAGTTTCAGTCAGTCGGGTAATCTGAAGATGCACGAGCAGCTCCACACCGGAGAGAACACGTACCACTGTATGCAGTGTGGAGTGACTTGCGGTAGTTTGTGGCACTTTCGGAGACACCAGCTGAGCCACACTGGAGAGAAACCTTTTCATTGTAAAGAGTGCGACAAGCGTTTCAGTCAGTCAGGCACTCTGAGTAGACACCAGCGTATCCACACTGGAGAAAAAGAACCGTGACAAGAGTTTCAGGGCTCTATTTGCGTCCATGCTAAACCCCTTATCCCTGAACTACTTTCCTTTTTTTTCTTTTTTTTTTTAGAAAATCATTTTGGAATAGTTAAAGCTGCTATAAGCAATAATATGTAAAAATTTGAATGACCTTTTTATTTATTTTTTGGTATTCAGACCGCCAGCAATGGGTAGAACGCTCCCAAAAAAATGTAGTCTCTGTGACACATCTAGGGGCCGCAATCTGCATTCAAAGATTTTCCTAGAAGCTTTGTCATTGGTTGATTTGCCTGTCTGCTTCCTGATTGGTTAGTCACTGCGACCAGGTTTTTTTCGACCAATGACAAAGCTTCTAGGAACATCTTTGAATGCAGATTGCGGCCCCTAGATGTGTCACAGAGACTAAATTATTTTTGGGAGCGTTCTACCCATTGCTGGCTGTCTGATTACCAAAAAAATAAAAATAAATAGGTTATTAATATTTTGACATATTATTGCTTATAGCAGCTTTAAAATAGCCATCTACAAGCTCACAACGTGTTGATGTAGATTGGCTATTTTAACTAGCTTGGCACTTGCAGGTACCAAGCTAATGCCAAAACACGCTGCGTTACTCTTTATAAATGAGCGTCATTTGTTTTTGTTCATTCATTCATTTATACTCAGAGCAGTTGTTTACTGCGAAAATAGAACAGATCTACAAGCTATCAACAGCTAACAACAGAGATGCATTGTAGCTTGTATATCTGTTCTTTCAATGCGCCGCAGCCTCAGTTATGATGTAGCATATGCGATACAATACTTTCCAATACTTTTACTTCTACTCCACTGCATCTCGGATCCAAATATTGCACTTTTACACCGCTACATTTATTTGACAACTTCAGTTACTATAATTTGTAGATTCAGGTTATTATTACAAAACATACATTAACCACTTCAGCCCTATAGGTCTAGATGCATTTGTCATTTGAAAATAGCTGATCTACAAGCTCACAATGCATCGCAAGCTTGTAGATCAGGGGTGGGCAACTGGCGGCCCGGGAGCCACATACAGCCCCCACCTTCACTTAATGTCAGAATGCTGATATAATATTGATTTCAGCCGTTTACAATTCCACAACATGCAAACATGACCCGCTTTAATTACTTCAGTCTAAATTTGTAGCTCATTGCTCAACACAAGTATAATTAAAGGCATTTTAAATTACATAAAAATGTTAATTTTCAGGATTCCAATTCAAAAATAGCAAATTTTTTTTTCAAGATTTCAATTCGAATAAGCCTATAGCAAAAATAGCCGATCTACAAGCTCAAAACGCGTCGCAGCGCGACGCGTTTAGAGCTTGTAGATCAGCTATTTTTGCTACGACAGTAATATATGGCCCTAGGGAGTGAGTGTGGAAATATAGTGGCCCTCTCCATCGTCAAAGTTGCCCACCCCTGTTGTAGATGTACACAAATGCACAGAAATGCACATGCACGCAATGTTGCTATATCAACTGTGTGTGCATGTGCGCGCGCATGCGTGCGTACGCTTGCTCGCTCGTGTACGTGTCACAGCACTCCTTTCAGCAGTGAGTGTTTACAAAGTCTAACGCTGTGACTCCATTGTCTCACAAATGAGCTCTGAGAATCACCTGGCGAGGAGGGAGAGAGAGAGGGAGAGAGCGAGAGAGAGAGAGCGAGAGAGCGAGCATCACACAGGTCTTTTGTTCTCCTGCTGGACAAACTTTTCCCCGTTGCCTCTTCCCAGGGTTAACGCCCCCCCCCCCCCCCCCCCCCCCCCCCCCCCCTTCCCCCCCCTCTCTCTCTCTCCCCTTTCATCCTTTCATCTGTTCTTTCTTTCGTGTTTTCTTTTGCTCTCTCTCTTTCTTTTTGTTAAACCCACAGTCATTAGTGCAGGGGCTGCAGTGAGCGAGAGGTGGAACAAGGGGGAGAGGGAGAGAGAGAGAGAGAGAGAGAGACCGGTGAGCCCAACCCCCCTCCCCCCCTTCCCTTTGTGGGACCTGAATCTTTTCAAAGGCGGTGGCGGAGCCTTTTGTTTTTGCAACTCTGTCAGACGCAGTCACCTAATTACTGCTGATATGTGGGGGCCGCCGCGCGCGCAGCTCTGTTTGTTAATGTCCAATATGTGGGGGCCGTGCACGCGCCGCGCTGCCGCGCAGAGCTTGTTTGTTAATACCTCAACAAACAGAATGTTCATAATGAGTTCTCATGCGGCCATTGTGTCACCGCCGCTGTGTGTCTGTACTTCTGTGAGATGACGCACACTCACACTCACACACACACACGTGAGATGATGCGCACACACACACACACACACACACACACACACACACGTGAGATGACGGGCGCACACACACACACACACACACGCACACACACACACACACACGCACACACGCACACACGCACACACACACAGTTGTCCTTTTAAACAAATGACCCATTGCCTCCGTGGAGAAGGCATGTGCCGCTTGAGTATTGTACTTCAACGGGGCACGGTGGCACAGTCGGTAGCACTGTCGCCTCACAGCTAGCAACTCCTTCCAGCACAAAGACACTGTGTTGAAGACAAGGACAACAATCTGACCATCTGCAAAGCGATTGATGCGCCCTCCACCCTGTGCCCCACTGTGATAGCATCATGCTGCCTCCTCCTTGGTGCTCCATTGAGATGTACGGTCCAGTGCAGCATTTAAAAAAGCAGCAACTATACAGGCTATTGTAAACACCGAAAACACCAAATGACATACGGCATACGTCAATGACGCTATGCACGTTGGCTTGAAATTACAAATATATTGGTCAATGGCAGTCAATGAGTAGGACTTACGAAGAAAATAAAAAAATCCAGCTTGTCAGGTCTAATGTTATAGGATTTATATTTTTAAAATATTAATTTTTCTCTTTCTGCTTTTCAACTGCCCATAAAGAAACAGAACATCGCGGTGACACACGGAGAGACTCGTTCTTTTGATATAGTTGGTGTTACCGGTACATCCGTCATAGAACAAAATATTCTGTGGGTTTTGAAAGATTAGTATAAAAAAATGTTTTAGTTTTTGTGAGATTAGAGGGTTATAGGGTTAATGGAAAGGAGTCAGCTGAGGTGGTTCGGGCATCTGGTTAGGATGCCTCTCGGGCGCCTCCCTAGGGAGGTCCTCGACGCACGTCCCACTGGGAGGATACCCCGGGGCAGACCAAGGCGCAGTTGGAGGAAATACATCGACTCACTGGCCTTGGAACGTCTCGAAATCCCCCAGGAGGAAGTCACTAATGTTGCTCTGGAGAGGGAAGTCTTGAGCACTCTGGTGGAGCTGTTGCCCCCGCGACCTGACTGCGGATAAGCGGTTGAAGATGGATGGATGGATGGATGGATGGGTTAATGGTTCTAGGGTTTAGGCACACCCAAGTGGGCAAAACAAATAACCCAGCCTGCCTACAGTAGGCCGTGCTGCGAGGTCCCTTTTCGTTCGGTTTCGTTCCCGCGTCTTTGGCACTACGATTTCAATGCATATTTCCATAGACAATACCCTTCTGGACTCTGGGTTAAAAGTTATCCGCATAATATCCTGCAGTATTTTGTCACAAGCCAGAAATGTATATACAAGTGTATAACCAAAAAACGAAAATCTTGTGCTGCTGTTTTTGCTTGTAAAATGTGTTATATTGATTTTGGCAACACCAAATCTTTCTCAAATGTCATAAATACATATACCTAACATCTGAAACAAGTATTGGTGCCTTAGTTTACTCATATGTGAATCTAGATCATGAAATGTAGCAAATTTGTTATAGAAAACGCTTCAACTTAAGTGATTGGCACCTAGCACAATGAAACATACACATAGAAAATGTAGCCAAAAGCTTATGTTTCATACATAAAAAATGTCACAACCTACTGGGTAATGAAAGGTAGAAAAGAAAAGCAGCCCACCTTGGCCCAAAATGGCTGAAAATCTATCAAAATGTTACCACGCCCCCTAAATTGGAATAATGAAAAAAATGGACAAGACTAAAAATAAATGCCATAAGTACCACAAAGCATCTGACATTTGCACATCACCCCCCCCCCCCCAGCTCAAGTGCAGTTAGTCAGTCTATTTGCCAGCCCATAGAGTCCCATTGTGAACCTAGACATGTTGAGTACACCAAAGTTTTATAGTACAAATGTTGAGTATGTATGTGTCCCCAGCATGTAGAAACCGCCGGATGCTAACTTGCATATGTTGAACAATTATAATTAGCTTTAATGACCATAATCACCTAATGTATATGGACAAGATTTCAGCAATAGTCACGGGCCTTATGGATTTTTCTGCACCAATCAATATTAAAAGGACTACATTTGGCCCAGATGTAGTCCTGCTCTAATGATTTAGCTAGGGAACCCGAGCCAGTTACCTTCGGGGTCGCCATGGCGGCCAAATCCAATATGGCCGCCACATAAAACGCCTTCCTCACCAGCCATTTGCAGCATCCTGTTGCACACACTAAAATATCTGAGCCTTCTTGAGAAGAACAGAAGACCAGAGTAGTCAGACCAGTCCAACGACCTGTTCAGGTGCACTCCTAGAAACTTGTAGTTGTCTACATTCTCCACTACCTTAATATGTTGCTGGGAACCGGAGGTACACTCTTGGTCGTGCCATAGTCCACCACCATCTTCTTGGTCTTGCTAGCATTGAGCCAGAGGCTATTTGCCTTGCTCCAGTGCACAACCTCCATAACCATGCGTGCTCAACAGTGTTGTTACCTGAGATGCAGGTGACAACTGACATGTCTTGTAGTTGAAGTGGAAGTCAGATGTTTATAGGGTGAACAGGTGACAGCACTGTGCCCTGGGGAGCGCCCGTGATATTCACCAGCACCTCCGAACAGACAACCCTGCAGTCTCACATACTGCAGTCTGCCCGAGAGATATTCTGAGATCCATGCCACCAAACCATGGTCCACCCCCATCAACGCAAGCTTCTGTAAGCAGTTGTGACTGGATAGTTCTTAAGACTCTGGAGAAGTCAAAAAGCATGATTCTAACTGCGTTGCCCATGGTGCCAAGGTGTGTGAATGCCCTGTTTAGCATGTAGATGATGACATCATCAAACCCAATGTCCACCTGGTATGTAAAAACTGAAGGGGGCCGACGTAGTCACTCACCATCGGTCACAATGCAGCAAGATTTCCACAGTTCCTCCCTGTCATCAGGGAGGGGCATATCGTTTGGATCAGCAGTTCTGGACAACCTGATCTCCATATATGCCTATACTATATTATTGCGACCACAGGTCGCATTTACTATGAAATTGCGCATTTTCCGTCAGTCAGTCAGTGTATCACTCAAAATCCCCATACATGGGGGAAGCCCCCATATATGGTGCCCAGGTCTTGTGAGTGACATCATGTGACATCATCAGGGATGGAGATCCCTGATGATGTCAGAACCTGTTCTGACATTCCATATGTTGATCCTTCCCCATCCATCCTTCCTCTTC
This sequence comes from Electrona antarctica, assembly GCF_951216825.1. Classification (NCBI taxonomy): domain Eukaryota; kingdom Metazoa; phylum Chordata; class Actinopteri; order Myctophiformes; family Myctophidae; genus Electrona; species Electrona antarctica. The sequence goes on along the minus strand of NW_027637068.1, from coordinate 110,645 downwards.
GATGTCTCCCTTTTGACTGATACCTGTCCGTGTAAACTCTAGATGGGCCTGCCCCAAAGTTATTAATGCAGCCCGTTAGGGTGAGGTCGCTTCTCGCCCTCAGACTTACTGGTACTATGCTATAGCCTATATGCTATACTATATACACTATACTATACTATACTAATACTAAACTATACTAAACTATACTATACTATACTATACTATACTATACTATACTATACTATACTATACTATACTATACTATACTATACTATACTATACTATACTATACTATACTATACTATACTGATATGCCAATATCTATGTATGGGTGTACATACTGTGTTTGAATCAGCGGTTCTGGACAACCGGATCTCCATATATGACTACACTAACACTACACTACACTACACTACACAATACTGATACGCCCATACCCATGCATGGGCATATATACTGTAAGTAGTTCTGGACAACCGCCTATCCAATCAACTCGACACCGGACATATAAATGTCCCTGTGCTGGGGTCAGCAGCAACGTGCATGCCGAGTGTGAAGTTAGTTGGTCATACTCCTACTCATACTCTATCAATAGGAATGTACTGAACTCCATTACTTTCATTTTGTATTGTTTTAAATAAATTAAATGTGTAACATACAAAGGTTGCTTTTTTTAGGCTGTTCCTAAAGGTGTTCTGGGTGAAAATGTTGAATACGTTTTTTGGGTATAGTGGCCATATATATAAAAACATATATATATTAGAGTTTTCTGGATAGATGTACTCATAAATCGGAGCATTCGTTTTCACTTAGTGCCATCTTGTAAAAATGCAAATTAAGGTTCCAGACACACTCAATCATAATTATAAGCATTCCAATGTGTTTGTAATGGTCAAAAAACATGACAGAAACAATGTTTGCATTTGTAGCTCATCTGGTTCAAATATTACAGCCAAAACCATTTTAGGCATAGCAGCCATGGATTTGTCCGCTATGGCGACCCCAAAGGTTGCCAGCTTGGGCGCCCTAGCTAAATCCAGATTCTGTGACACTTTGTGATACTTGAATAAATGTTTCATACCATATGTTGTAATAATTCTGACCTTTAGCGCATTTTTTTTAGTCTTGTCCATTTTTTTGCATTATTCCAATTTAGGGGGCGTGGTAACATTTTGATAGATTTTCAGCCATTTTGGGCCAAGGTGGGCTGCTTTTCTTTTCTACCTTTCATTACACAGTAGATTGTGAAATTATTTATGTATGAAACATAAGCTTTTGGCTAAATTAACTATTGTGTATGTTTCATTGAGCTAGGTGCCATCACTTAAGTTGAAGAGTTTTCTTTAACAAATTTGCTACATTTCATGATCTAAATTCACATGATTAAACTAAGGCACCAATACTTGTTTCAGATGTTAGGTATATGTAATTATGACATTTGAGAAATAGTTTGTGTTGCCACAATCAATATAACACATTTTACAAGCAAAAACAGCAGCACAAGATTTTCGTTTTTTGGTTATACACTTGTATATACATTTCTGGCTTGTGACAAAATACTGCAGGATATTATGCGGAGAACTTTTAACCCAAAGTCCAGAAGGGTATTGTCTATGGAAATATGCATTGAAATCGTAGTGCCAAAGACGCGGGAACGAAAATCATTTTCTAGGCACTTTTTCTTGGGTCGCAGCACGGCCTACAGACAATGTGTCTGAATGTGTCCCCTGGCCCTGGCCTCCACTGCATGGGCAGAAACGCTGCGGTCTCCTAATGAACATTAGTGACTACATATATGAAGATGGGTGAGTACTTGGAGAAAGGGGTGAAGTGGTTCGTCCCGTAAATAACAAGTGAAACCGTAGAACGGGGAGGAAAACACACTTAAACAATTAAAGGCTTGGGACGTCGTGGAGGAGTACGAGCCTTAGCGTCTGGAAGATGGGGTTGTTGTTACGGCCGGGTGCATTTCCCGTGGCGTTTGGAACAGACACACTTTGCGACAGATTGGGTTTCCTGGCCCGTTCCAAGCAAGGTGAAACGGCCAGGAAATGAGAGGCAGAGGCCAGACCAGGATGAGAACATGGATGCTTCCAATTAGCCCATGTATAGGGAAATGAACGAGAGAGAGAGAGAGAGAGAGAGAGAGAGAGAGAGAGAGAGAGAGAGAGAGAGACAGAGAGACAGAGAGACAGAGAGAGACAGAGAGACAGAGAGAGACAGAGAGACAGAGAGAGAGAGAGAGAGAGAGAGAGAGAGAGAGAGACAGAGAGAGACAGAGAGACAGAGAGAGACAGAGAGACAGAGAGACAGAGAGAGAGAGAGAGACAGAGAGAGACAGAGAGACAGAGAGAGACAGAGAGACAGAGAGAGAGAGAGACAGAGAGAGAGAGAGATAGATATATTATTGTAAGCGCCAAATATATCCCCACATACATTATAAGCACAATATTCCTGATCCTCACAAAAAGACGGTTATTTCATGGTTTCAATAATTTTGCTGCGATCTCACCCCCAAAATTAGCTGATCTACAAGCTCACAATGCTTGTAAATGGGCTATTTTTTGGGGGGGCATGCATGACACCGGGCACGCAAATTAAACTCAAACTTGAGGGTTAAGCCAAGGGCTGAGAATGGCAAAAAAGTGGTAAATTGTGGCAATTATAAAAATGACGGTCCCCAGAATGTTTTATGTCCAAACTAGTATAGTAATATAACTGTGTGCGTGCGTGCGTGCGTGCGTGCGTGCGTGCGTATATGCATGTCTCAAAGTGGCAGAAAACATGCCATGGTGTCCTCTCTCTCTCTCTCTCTCTCTCTCTCTCTCTCGTCTTGTGTGCCCTGGCCTTGGTTATAAACCAGTTAGGGTTCCAGTTCCATTAGCTTACTGGGATGCTTTATGTACTCCCTCCACACCAATTCAATTATTTCCATTCTCCCACTCAGCTGCCCAGGAAGCCTGGGTTGGGGGGGGAGGAGGGCTGGGGGGGACCGGGGGTGGGCCGGGGGGCTCTCCACATAAATTGTGTGAGTGTTAATTTCAGAGTAAATGCAGCCACGCTGCTGATCATCCAGGAGGATACGGACGTCACGCACGCACGCACGCACGCACGCACGCAGTATACAGCCCTTCCGTCTGTAAAATGGTACACGAGGTGTTTATATAGCACGGGGCCGCGGGTGCTTACAATGTGCGTTACATGCTAGCTTGCTACCATTGGTGTGTGAATGAATGTGGGAAGTGGCCGACCCCAATGTGTGCATGAATGAACCATGCAGGGGCAAAGCGCTTTGAGCACTTGGAAAAGTGCTCTAAAAATGCGATTCATTCATTCATTACATTCACCGACAGCGTGAGGGTTAGCAACTATCGCAAGGTATACCAACCTGCTCATTGGGGGCAGTTATAGGGAGCCTTCCCATTCCTAAGTGGCCGCTATATAGACCTCTGTCTGTCTGTCTGACTGTCTGACTGTCTGTCTGTCTGACTGTCTGTCTGTCTGTCTGTCTGTCTGTCTGTGGGTTAGATCGGTGGTTCCAAACCTGTGGGTCGGGACCCCCAGGGAGATTTTGGAGGGGTTTTGGATGGGTTCCAGTGAAGTGAGTAAATTTTATGACTTTTAAGACTTTTTAATACCTTTAAAAAGTGATAAATAAAATAGAACGTGTTTGTCCATGTTTGAACCCCAGTTCAAATATGATTATTTGGGGCCTGGAAAGCTTGAGAACCACTGGTTAGATGCAGGAGATGAGTCTAAAAATGTCCACACTCACCAAACATAAATCTTATATTTATATTTCTCTCTCTCTCTCTCTCTCTGACCTCATTCATGTCCAGACATGTATTTGGGTCATATCAGAGGTGTCACAAAGTCAAGAGACAGCACCTGATGTCAGTGTATTTGTCACATGATGATGAGCAGCAGAGAGATGTTCAAATGTAAAACATGCACAGAATTTAACACAATTTTGGCCTTGGACGTGTATATACACGTCTTTTACATCAAAACCGCGGGGTGTATAGGCGTCTTTAGGTATTTTTTATTGATATTGGCCTCTCCTTCTGCAATGTACTCCTTGTTGATTTGCGCATGCACACTGCCGTTCACTTCATTGTTTGCGGCTCCAAAAGAATGGCTCGTATCTCCTAATCTAAGGAACTCTCCATGGTTTTGACCAGATGCAAAACACCTTTTTTTCTTCTTTTTGAGGGCCGCTAGCCCATCCTATGCCCAGCTTTGTGTGTTTGTGTGGCTGAGCAGCCCATAGTGATGATTAAAATACAGCCGGCCTTGAGTCATACATCATAACGACTTATAAACATTTAAGCCATATTTCAAATTAAGATAGTGATGTCGTAAGCTTTTACGCTATTCTGCTTTTTTCGCTATTCATTCACAATCATTGAATTTCCTTGGGAAATGTCTTCATTTCAATTATACACAATGCATATCAAAAAGGAAAATGCACTTTGCAAGTTGTACTTTTTAACCCATTTTAGGCGGGAACCCCTTTTGGTGTTTTAAACATTGTTATAATTTAGCTATTGAAAAATAGCAGATATACAAGCTCGAGGTCTGATATTTTAGAAAAATCGTTAAAATGTGCCTCAAATCTTTCAGAAAACTGTCATGATTTAGAAGATTTTTTTTTAAAATTTCGACGATGAGTTAATATTGCTAGTGGAGTTAATATTTGTCCCAGGAATGTCTATCATTTGACTTGAGAACTTTGTCCCACCACTGCCGATACAGAGACAATGCGACCTTTACATCTAGTGCGATGTCTCAAGGGAATAACTCCAAAACATAAGACATACCAACATCATAAAGATAACATCATCGTTCTCCTGTGAAATATGTGATCCCCGTGGCCCCGATTTACAAAACTATTCACCGCAAGCGATCTCCCATCGCTTGTGTTTTCATGTGAATTACGACGCATGAGGCATTTAACGTGGCACGGGTTCCTACGCTCGTCCGCTGTACAAACAGTTTTATGTTTTGAATAATAATAAAACAAATATTTATCTGATAAAAGGAATCACGAGGGTTGCAATGGAAAAGCTTTCAACGGTATAACACCACAAGCTGTTCCATGTTCATCTTGTCTTGTAGCAGCTGTGGAAAATAACTAAGTACATTTACGTATTTACTGCATTTTAAGGTACAATTTTGAGTTTGAATATGTACTTTTCTTGAGAATACTTTAGCTTCTACTCCACTACAACCCCAGATCATAATATTGTACTTTTACTCCACTATATTTATGTCAAAACTTTTGTTACTATTTTCTAAAATACTGTAGATTAACTGCAAGCATGCATATACGACCTTGGACCTTTTGTACACATGAATGATTGAGTGTATTAAAGCAGCTCCCAGCTCAGGCTGACCTTTCAGAGTCCATCATGTCGGAGGAAAACGTACACGGCTCAGGCATTTTCACACCTGGCTGCTCGATAAACGCACCGCGTTAATGATCATGTGTGTCACCTGTTAGCCGTTAGGACAAAAGTCAAGCCAAACGAGCTCGGTTTTTACCCCCCCCCCCCCCAACATGCATCTCAGGGACATGCAGAGCGTGTTAGAGCAGGGGTTCTCAACCCGTGGGTCGCGACCCCTCGGGGGGGTCGCCAAATTATTTTGGAGGGTCCCCAAATTATTTCCAAAAAAGAAAAAAAAAAAAAAAAAGGCTTTTTTTTTTTTCAACTGAATGGCTGTAAAGTGGAAATGAAGAGTTTACATATAGTACACATAGTACATGCATACACCTTCCCTAATGATGATGGTTTCAGTATTTATTTATGGTGTATTGTCTCTATTATTAAGGTTATTGTAGCAGTCAATTTATATTGGGGGTCGGGAGGGGGCGGGGCGGGGGTCCCCAGACGTTGCCAAAGCATTTTTGGGGGTCCCCGGCCAAAAAGGTTGAGAACCCCTGTGTTAGAGAGGCAGGGGCTGAAAACCTGTAAGAGGAGCACTTTTGGACAAAAATTGCGAAAATAGCAGATCTACAAGCTCTCAACGCGTCGCAGCGCGACGCGTTGAGAGCTTGTAGATCTGCTATTTTCGGGGCGCAAACCAGCACTCTTCAGCTAGTGGCGATGCGGTGTGTAACGATATGGATTTCTAAACACATTTTGTTAAACGCGAAATGCTGTGTTCAAGTTGCAGGAGACTTCAGGGGGAAAAATATCTCTGGGCACTGCTAAATAAAATCAGCGGTATAGATGTAGATCGGTCGCATCGCTCATAAACGTGAGGAATATATGTTGTCCGGGCGATGCTGTTGGATGGAGCGTGCGTCGGTGGTCAGAACCCCAAGCGTCGCCACCCAGGAGGGTAGTTAAATATTTTGGGATGATTCGGCAGGTGATCAACGTGTTAATCTGTAGCCACCTGATGACGTTCACCTTTGTGACTGCAGGTACATCAACAGGTTAAACATTGAACACAAGGTAATTATTTCCCACCTGTAGCTGAGAAACTGCAAACACAAAGATGATGACCATACCTGAGATGGATGTCACGTTAACTTCCAATCATGCATGCAGTGGTGTAAAGTAGCTAAGTACATGTACTTAAGTACTGTACTTAAGTAGAATTTTGAGGTATTTGTACTTTACTTGAGTATATCCAATTTCCAATACTTTGACAATTATTTGAAAACATTAGTTACTACTTCGATTATTATTGCAAAACATACATTAAGCACTATATACATTATTGTGGCAATTTCAAAATAGCCGATCTACAAGCTACGCATTGTGAGCTTTCCTTTTGGTACTTTAAGTACATTTTGAGGCCAATACGTTTGTACTTTTATTCAATTACATTTGGAATAGAGGGTATGCATCATCATCATACCTGGAAGTTATGCGGGAACACAGTATTGATACTTTTACTTATAAGTAAAACATTTGAGTACCGTTTCCACCACTGCAACCATTTCTGCTGCTGTCCTTTTGGACTGTGACCAGTGGGGGGGGGGGGGGGGGGGGGGGGGGGGTTTGAAGGGGGACTTTTACTCAAGTACTGTAGTATAAATATGAGGCATTTTTTACCTTGAGTATTTCACCGTTGTGTAATGCTTCATACTTTTACTACACTAGTTTTTACTCCATGGCAAATTGACAATTCCTTTGACAGCTTTAGTTAATAATAGACTACTCATTCAGTGATATATGCTGTTGTTGTAGCCTGTTGTGTTGTTGTAGCCTATTGTTGTTGTTGTTATAGGTCAAGTTTACCCATGCAGCAGCACGTTCAGTTATTCAAATCAGGTCCCGCATTATTTTCACAATCACGTCTAATTTCACATGCTTATGCATGCATGCTGCATGAGTTCTGGCTCCTGATTGGATACAATTGCTATCCTGGCCTAAAAAGAAATGCATTTTCTGTTTACTAACGAGCTGGAAAGACGGAGACTCATGTTACTGAACACACACACTGTAGCAATTATTATAATCACAATATAGAGATATTTAGCACAACACTTAACACAAAAAAAACACTTACAATGCACTGTTAACCCATTTTGACCTGAGATCAGATTCTATAAATGTCTTCTACATCCTGACAGTTTTCTGATAAAGCTATGTTTCTATGTCAGTCGTTTTTTTCAAAAATAGCAGATCTACAAGCTCATAGCGCGCCACTCGGTGGCGCGCTATGAGCTTGTAGATCTGCTATTTTTCAATAGCTAAAGCATAACATAATGCTAACACCAAAAGGGGTTCCCGCCCAAAAACTGTTAAGGGTAAATGATGCTGTGCTACTATACATGTGCATCAATGACGCCCACACCCATTCCTAGACAGTCATTTAGTAATCAAACCAAGTCTAATTCACCCAAATGAGACCGAGAAATCAGATTTGGTCGAAGGTTTATACTGCAGGGATTAAAGAAAAAACACTAGCACACACACACCCCCTGCTCTCTCTCTCTCCCCGACACCTCGCTCTAATCCACTTAGCAATAAGTGAGCCGGCTTCACCAAACAAATTGATGCCATCAATTGTCATGTGGTTTAAATGTACGTAAGCCTCCAAGGTTGCCATGCGCGGGTTTGTCTGTCATGCACGCGACGACGGTTCTTCTTATCCCATTTTGACCTGAGATCAGATTCTAAAAATGTCTTGACATTTTTCTGAAAAAGCTATGTTTCTATGTCAGTGGTTCTTCGATTTTTCAAAAATAGCAGACCAACAAGCTCGTAGCGCGCCACTCGGTGGCGCGCTACGAGCTTGTAGGTCTGCTATTTTTCAATAGCTAAAGCACAACATAATGCTAACATCAAAAGGGGTTCCCGCCCAGAATGGGATAAAAAGGCTACACAGTGATTCCACGTGGAAACATCACCCACTGAAGAACCGTTCTATTCAGTGAATCGTTCTTCATGTTCCTCTATGCTGGTTCTAGAAAACCTTTTGTATTGCCAGTGTTCTTTGAGGAACCACACATGGTTAATCAAAGTCTAATTTCTGGATGGTTCTCCGAGGCACCTTCAACCAATATTTTTTTGGATGAATGGACCGGCCCACAAATGGGTCACGACCCACTGTTTGGGAATCAGTTCTTTAATGAACCTCGGACTTAACACCAACTACGGCATCACTCTGGCAGAAGACGCCTCGGTTCCAGTTGGCACCTTTGTTTCTCTGTGTGTGTGTGTGTGTGTGCGCACGTGCGTGCGTGCGTGCGGTGCGTGCGTGCGTTGCGGGCGCTCGTTCAGCCACCTGCTACGAGGTGTCGCCGCTTTCATCCAACTGTTTGGAACGCCGCGGCGCCCGGTTGCTAAGGAACAGTGTCTTCCCTCTCCCGCCTTGCGTCCCGGGGATTGTGATGCTGGCAGATTGATGTGGTTAATCCATTCAGGGCGGGAACCCCTTTTGGTGTTAGCATTACGCTATGCTTTAGCTATTGAAGAATAGCAGATCTACAAGCTCATAGCGCGCCACCGAGTGGCGCGCTACGAGCTTGTAGGTCTGCTATTTTCTGAAAAATCGAAGAACGACTGACATAGAAACATAGCTTTTTCAGAAAACTGTCAGGATGTAGAAGACATTTTTAGAATCTGATCTCAGGTCAGAATGGGTTAAATAAAGATGATTAGAGAGGCCAAGAGCACATGCAGTCAAGGTGTTTTTCTACATGCCACGGAGGACGATGGCTCGGGTGGAAAGCGGCGTTGCTTCGCCAGGCGTTGGTTTGGTGTCGACCGAAACTGTGACATAAAAATGCCCGCCGACTGAAATGTGTGGCTAATTTTCCTTCCCTGACGAACTGGACTTTGAAACTATATCTTAAGAACACTGTATACCTGCTATACTGTTTTTTTAACCTCGTCTTATGGTAGCACGTTATCCACACACGTGATGCTATAGAATATTTCTACAAGAACATGTTGTACACAACTCACAACTCACACAAAACAAGACATTAATTAAATTAAGTCATTATACACTGCGGTGTGGGAGAGGAACGCGCACGGGCTTAGTGTCCCTTTGGCCGTATAGGGCTGGTCTCCCATTGGCTTTAGAGGCCAGCCAATCATGATCATCTAGCCACTACACAACATCGCTACAGTACTAGTGCTCTGGGCGATCATTGACCAGCTCTGCAAGCTGATGAAAAGAAACCACCATCTTTGCACCTGTAGGCCTACACCTGCGATGCATGTGACAATAAAGATGATTCCGAATAGGCCAGAAAGGGAGAAAGTGCAGAGACGAATCTTCAATCTGTCATTTCTTTTTTACGTTCCAGATTGCAGCTTTTTATCGTCGGCACAAGGCCCCACCCAGCTCGTGTCCAGTTTCAAAGCGGGGCAAACGGGAGCGGTCGGGCTCCGCGGACGAAGCGGGCGCCGCCAATGTCTCTAACGCGATTGGAGACGGCCTGATGTCTACCTGATTGAAGCAGGGGGGGGGGGGGGGGGGGGGGGGGGGGCGTACATACACGTAGGGCCTGCACGTTTACCTGATTGAAGCAGGCGGGGGGTGGGGGTGGGGGGGGGGAGCATGCGGCGTCGAGGGGTTCGGGCGCCGCCATGCCACGATTCCACGGCCCGGGAATACACTTCCTCTGTTCTGATGACAAGGTGTCTGAGAAAGAAAAAAAACCTTTTAACCCATTAAGACCTGATACCAGATTCTACAAATGTCTCTATGTCAGTGGTGCTCAAACTTATTCATGACAAGGACTCCCAAGACTAGATGTATTTGGCTGCCGACCCCCATCTCAAAATGTTTTGTTCCAGGGACCCCCCCAGAAGCAAAGATTTGAGTTAAAACATTTGCACGTTTTCAACTTTTTTTAATAGCCAAAGTTTTAAATAATGGTAAAAGTGGTTAAAAGCGATTGTCTGTCCTGATGAAGGTCTAATCGACCGAAACGTCGACCCAATAAAGAGCAACATTTTTGGCAAGTGTCTGACAGTGTGCGGGACCCTGTCTTTGTTTTTCAAAAGATACCCTTTTTAAAAGCTAAAGTGACACAGATTCTTTCCAGGTGTTAATGGTTTAACCTATTTTGGGCGGGAACCCCTTTTGGTGTTTTAAACATTATGTTATAATTTAGCTATTGAAAAATAGCAGATCTACAAGCTCATAGCGCGCCACCGAGTGGCGCGCTACGAGCTTGTAGGTCTGCTATTTTTGAAGAATTGTGAAAATGTGCAACATTTTAACTCAATTCTTTGCTTCTGGGTTGGGGTCCCTGGAACAACATATTTTCAGATGGGGGGACGGAGGCATATTACATATAATTTTTGGGGTCCTTGACATGAAATATTGAGCACCACTGATACAGAAACATGAGGTATTTCAGAAAACTGGATTTTGAAGACATTCTTTTAAATTTCGACGTCAGGCCTAAATGTTTTAACAACAACAACAACACCACCTATTCCGCATCACCTCACATACGCCTCGTCACGGTGAACTTTAAACGGCGGTCCATTCATCTCCGCCTCGCTCCGGCATGTAGGTGACATGAAAAGGATCCTTGATCACTGGCTCATGAATACGTTTTGCACTAACAGCCAGAGGTGGAGAAGTAACTGAGTACATTTACTCTAGTATTTGCTTGTATTAAAGTCTAATTTTGAGGTACTTTTATGCTTCTGTTTTTTTTTCTTCCCATACGTAATATTCCGCTGCCCACAACTCAGGCAAATATCGCATTTTTATTTAGTTTTTGTACTTTCATTTGATAGCTTCAGTTACTAGTTTTGCAGACTTAGATAATTATTGCAAAACATACCTTATCCGCTCAAATCCTATTGTATAGGCTACTGACACATCTTGTAGATTTTGAAAACGTTTATTTATTTTAATGCCAATACTATTATACTTAAACTCCAAGTCCAAATTCAGAAGTCAGGCTCACCACTTGTAACTGAGTATTTTTTATATTGCGGTCTAAGGTGTCTAAGGCTACTTTTACTCGAGTAAAACGAATAATAATAAATGATAATAACCCATTTTGACCTGAGATGAGATTCTAAAAATGTCTTCTACATCCTGACAGTTTTCTGAAAAAGCTATGTCAGTCGTTCTTCGATTTTTCAAAAATAGCTGACCTACAAGCTCGTAGCGCGCCACTCGGTGGCGCGCTATGAGCTTGTAGATCTGCTATTTTTCAATAGCTAAAGCATAACATAATGCTAACACCAAAAGGGGTTCCCGCCCAACATGGGATAATCTTTGTACTCGTACTTGTTCAAGCACCGCCGGTGTGCTAGGAGACATGAAAAGGTCCTCGGTGATCAGTGGCTCATGAATACACTCTTTGCGGTAACAACCTGGGCTCTCACGAGCCCTCGGCGAGGTGTATTACATCTGACTGGCTTCTGATGAGACCTTGAGAGCAGTTCCATCTCACTTGATTTGTCCCACTTCACGGCAAACACGCCGCACACTCTGCTTTGTGGTCGTGTGCCTGCACCGGTGAAAGAGGATATACTCAGATGCTTATGGGTAAAAGTAGCAATGCCAGTTATGCGCCACAATATAGAAATGCAAGTATAGAAGGCCTAAATTAGAAATTTGACGCGAATACAAGCGGCCGAAATGAGTTTTCTTCGAAGGGTGGCTGGCATCTCCCTTAGAGATATACTGTAGGGTGAGAGGTTCAGTCACACGAGAGAGACTCGGAGTAGAACCGCTGCTCCTTCGCTTGGAAAGGAGCCAGCTGAGGTGGTTCGGGCATCTGGTTAGGATGCCTCTCGGGCGCCTCCCTAGGGAGGTCCTCGACACACGTCCCACTGGGAGCCGGGAGGAGACCCCGGGGCAGACCAAGGCGCAGTTGGAGGAAACGCATCGACTCACTGGCCTTGGAACGTCTCGGAATCCCCCAGGAGGAAGTCACTAATGTTGCTCTGGAGAGGGAAGTCTGGAGCACTCTGGTGGAGCTGTTTCCCCCGTGACCCGACTACGGATAAGCGGTTGAAGATGGATGGATGGATGGACCAAGCATTGGCACCAATGTGGATTTTGACAACAACGTCAACACGCTGGTGTCGTCAACAACGTGATGGCTGATTTTGCTCTTCTACTATAAGCTCTGCTATTTTCAGAAGTGCAAATGACTGTCTTTTACTTTTTATTTGTTGACGGAATTGTCAATATATTTAGATGTTTTAGTCATCGTAGCTTTGTTTTTATTTAGTTTTCGTCAGTGAAAAAAGGTAGTCAACCAACATATTTTGTCATAGTTTTAGTCAACAAAAATCAACACATCAAAAGTATTGGCATCCAAAGGCTATTCAATGCGTTGCGAGCTTATAATGGCTATTTTAAAATAGGCAAAGCGTACTCGGGCTGAATTGGGAAATAAACGTGTTATAATAATAATCTGAATCTACAAATTTGCTAATAACTAACGCTGTCTTAATGATTGTATAAAAAGTACAATGTTTAACTGTGAGGTGTAGTGGAGTCAACCACAACCAAAAGGTTATTTGTGGGTATAGGTAAGGTAAACACCAACTAAATCACGTTGAAGAAGCATATTATGCATTAACCTTATTTATTTCTGGACGAACAGGACACTGTCCTTCCAAAAACATATTATTTTGATCTAAAAACATCCACAGGTTGCAAACCAGACACGGCTAATATTCTGGACCCTTTATTTTATACTGTGCAAAATATCCATAGACATTCTATAGACAAATTCCACTCTACACGTTCTTTACAAAGTATTCTGATTGAGTTCTATAAAGTATTAGGTTTAAAGGGATACCCCTTCAACCCATTTTGGGCAGGAACCCCTTTTGGTGTTTTAAACATTATGTTATAATTTAGCTATTGAAAAATAGCAGATCTACAAGCTCATAGTGTGCCACCGAGTGGCGCACTACGAACTTGTAGATCTGTTATTTTTGAAAAATCGTGAAAATATTTATTTCAGAAAACTGGAGGATTTAGAAGATTTTTTTTTAAATGTCGAGGTCAGGCCTAAATGGGTTAAAGGGATACCCCTAATACCCCCAAATTCCTTTTCGTCTTATCGATTACTCAACCCATGGTTGAGTAATCGAGTAATCGAGTAATCCGATAGTTTTTATCGGATTCCTAAGCCAATAATTTCGATGACCAGCAGTGGTTGCCTATGGAGACACAAAGAGCCTCCTTTGTGTTTATTTTTTGGGTGAACCGAACGTAAAAGCAAACAAAATTGCACCCGAGTAGATTGACTCGAGTAGATTGACTCGAGTAAAAGTAGTCGGTTACTTTCCCAGCGCTGCGTCTCGCCGCGTTATGATGACACCTCGAGTGCGGCGGCGCCCATCTGACTTGATTTGTCCCACTTCACGCTAAAACGCAACGCTCGCTTTCCTGCCGCGGCGTGTTTGCTGCTCGGCGCCGAGATGCCGAGTGGTATAAACATCTTACGCCGGCTCCTTTGCGTCGTTGTGATGTCTTTATAATGCGGATCTGAAAAGCTGTTCAATCACAGCACAGACTCTGTTTCATTTGTCACATCACAGGTCTACAGGTGTGGAGGAGCCGTGGGGGACATTATTATTTTTTTCCAACCCCACGCGCACGC
>NW_027637068.1:66409-96398 GCF_951216825.1 Electrona antarctica | reverse complement strand
ACAGCGGAACGGAAAAGCGTATAAGCTCCAGGTGGTTGGTGTCAAAACGTGGTGCAGGGCATGGTGTTGCTCCACAAGTCACTGTGGAGACATACTGCGTTGCTTCGCCAACACATCGGTTGAAACCTGGCCGTATAGGCCTATATATCCAAAAAGAAATGCTACTTTTCAGGATTCAAATTCTATTTTCAAATGGCCGAAATGTATATCTGTATCGTACTTAAAGGAGCATTCAGTGATTTGGGTGATATGGAAAAAAAACCCAGTCCACCCCGGTAACAAGATGTGCACATGCACGCACTACAGTGGGGAGACACGCGACAGGCCAACAGCACACACACTAAGGCCCGCCCCCGCTCGATCATGATTGGCAGAAGGCCCCTCTCTATTGATTGGATGAAGGCTGGGCCACCTAGTCAAAAACGAAACCTACGTTTTTTTGACCCCCAGGGGTTAACTGGGGACAGGGAGGAACTCCTTATATGGTCAGCACACTCTATAGTAGGGAGGATTATCACAACAAAACAAAAAAATAACTGATATTTGAATTAAGTGAAATCACTGAATATACCTTTAAAGGAGCATTCAGTGATTTGGGTGATTTGGAAAACCACCCAGTCCGCCCCGGTAACAAAATGTGCACATGCACGCTCTACAGTGGGGGGAAGTGCAACAGGCCAACAGCATGTGCACCAAGGCCCGTCCCCACTCGATCATGATTGGAGGAAGGCCCCTCTCATCCTGATTGGATGGAGGTTTTGCCACCCGCCACCAAAACTGAAACTAGGGTTTTTTGACCCCAGGGGCTCACTGGGGACAGGGAGGAACTCCTTATATGGTCAGCACACTCTATAGTAGGGAGGATTATCCAGAAAAAAAGAAAAAATAAGTGATATTTGAATTAAGTCAAATCACTGAATATACCTTTAAGTACAATACCTAAGTGAATGTATTGTACTTACATTCCACCACTGCTATTTACCCCGTTTATTGACAATACGGTTCATGCCATTTACGACGATTTCACCCTTTAGACGATTTTCACACAATCGCTCAGCATAAAAGCAAATCTGATACATGTCTAAATAGTAGAATGTCTCTCGCTGATCCAACGTCAGCTCGGCAGCTCCAGATCGTAGCTGGCGGAGGTTGTAGTGTTTATACCTGCAGGTCGACAGAGCCATGAGCAAATGTGTTTTCTTTGGACAGTCAGCGCTCCTGTAGAGTGAACACAGAGAGCCGGCGCTGACACCCATTTATATGGGCAGAAACCTTGTATCTCCACATCTCTACTTTTTATACATGTATTTATTATTATGTAAAATAGTGTTGTAATTTGTCGCACAAAAGCAGTGACAATAAGACAATCTCCAAGCTCGTATAACGTATATCACATCTCCATGCATCGTTAGCTTGCAGATTTAAACAAAATTGCTGGATTTATTATCTTCTGTGCTGTAATTAAACATTTCGTTTTTACTGTATTAATACTTTGTATTCCAATGTCCTATATCGTAATGTGCTTGCTTAATGTTTTGTGTAAATGTTGAAAAGCCTTGCTATTGAAATGCGCTATATGCAAATATCCAATCCAATCCACTTTATTTATAAAGCACATTTTTATACAACAAGGTTGAAACAAAGTGCTGTACACAAAGAAATACTAAAATATCAAGAAAAAAACAACAACAACAACAGTACATAAACAGGGCAACATAAGGACAATGCAGTGGAAGCAGCAACTCTTAATCGGTATGTTCAAAATGCCAAGGAGTACAAGTGGGTTTTCAGACGTGATTTAAACACAGACAAGGATTGAGAAGCTCTGACATGAGGTGGAAGTTCATTCCACAGTGTGGGAAGCTACAACAGAAGAAGAACGTAGGAAGACGGGGTCTATTTCTTTTCCTGAAGTATAACACTTCGGAACATACATGGTTTCCACCCGACATTGCCGATATACTTTGTCAAATAACTGAGTGAATAAAGCAGACATTTTAATGATGTCAAGTACAGAATGTGGCTGTTATGGAGCTTGTTTGGTCACCGTCAGACCAGAGGGACTTCCCACCGAGGGGTAAAGATCACACAGGAAAGGGGAGTTACGTGTGTACACGAGTTGTAATGTTATACCCAGCTAATGTATACATTTATTATTGTTGTCATTCATTTTCACACTATATTACAAATAATGGCTTATTCGTTTTTTCCACCCTTATATGTTCCACCGAGTTAACTTTCCACAGAGTTAACTTTCCATGGTGTTAAATGAACACTCAAGAAACACCCCCAAAAAAACGCAGACAACAGAAAGACATTCGACATATAAAGACAGGAGGGGAACAATTCTAAAACACAAAATAAATGCTAACCTGGCTTAACCCATTCTAGACGGGTGTTTTTGGTGTTTTAACTAAGTATTATGTTATACTTTAGCTATTGAAAAATAGCAGATCTACAAGCTCATAGCGCGCCACCGAGTGGCGCGCTATGAGCTCTTATTCTTACCACTTGAGACCCATCATAGGCTATGCTTGTCGTGTCATATACTATGACAAATCGTGTTGAACAACTGAAATCGTGGGGAGGGGAGGGGAGAGGAGAGGAGAGGAGAGGAGAGGAGCAGCGTGCTGTGTGTAGGGACTAGGGAGGAAGGAGAGGAGAGGAGAGGAGGGGAGAGGAAGAGGAAAGGAAGAGGGAGAGGAGAGGAGAGGAGAGGAGAGGAGAGAGGGAGAGCCACAGTGAGGAGGGATGAATAGCAGGTTGACAGCAGGGATACTTCCCTGTGCTGATATATGCACTATATCAGAATAAAAGACCCCCCTCTGAGAGCTGCTGACAGCCGATAAGAAAGCATCTGCATTTCAAAACCCCTCACCTCTTCACCGTCAATGGAGGACAGCTCCACCGCTTCATCTCCTCACTGTATACTCAACTAAAATGTATATACTTCATATTTCTCACGCGTGCGTGCACGTACAATAGCTGGGAATCACTGCACATTGTGGCTGGAATAGAACCATTAGGTTCTGTCATGTTACATACACTCTTAGGCCTGACTCACACCTTCGCAGCATACAACATTGTTGGATGCTAGATGCATGAGACTTGTTTACTGATGCAAGCTCGCAATGCATTTCCAATGGAAGTCACATGGTTTGACACAACATTTGTGTTGTATGGCTTTCGGCTGTGTTTCGACTGCCCCCCACCCCCTCATACAACACAAATTTACAATTTACAATTTAGGCATTTAGCAGACGCTCTTAATCCAGAGCGACTTACATTAAGCAAGAACAAAAAGCATGGGAATACATCACATATGTAAAATGCATTTATCGCGAAACATGCGTAAGCTAAGAACGTAACTAGAACATATCTATATAATGACACTATACATATAAACTATAACTAGAACATATCTATATAATGACACTATACATATAAACTATACATATATGCTATACTATGCTGTACATATATACTATGATGTGCTATGACTACATACAATGCACTTATTGTGCTGTCTACATGACATGCTATAAGTCTGTTTCAAATGCTATATAAGTCTAAGAAGTGCTGTCTAAGGGGGTAGGGTAAGTGCTATGGGCCATGATGTAGTCTGAAAAGGTGGGTTTTCAGACTACGGCGGAAGATCGGGAGTGATGCCACAGTTCTGATTGCAACGGGAAGTGCATTCCACAAATGTTGTGTCAAACCATGTGACTCCCATTGGAAATGCATTGTGAGCTTGCATCAGTCAATAAGTCTCATGCATCAGCTATACATCAATCTGTTGCAAAGGTGTGAGTCAGGCCTTAGAATTAAATGAACATGGGGGATTTTACAGGGTACACTGGAGTCCCAGGGATGGATGGTTGGAAGAAAGAAAGAAAGAAAGACGCCAAACTAAACAGCTCACATAAGATGGTGGCAAACTGAATCCTGCGTATAGGCCTCTAATATTTCAAACACATTTCATCCACAACAATGCAGATCTAGTCCCTCCACAGTGCACTAATGCTGAATAACACAGCCCTGCGTGTGTGTGTGTGTGTGTGTGTGTGTGCCGTTCATCTCCTTTTACTGTACAAGAACCCCCCCCCCCCACACACACACACACACACAATATAGGAGAAGTCACAGTGAAACACACTCGCAGCCATTTGACACAATTAGACGGCCGTCTCCCCGGCACGTTGTTCGCACCCCTCTCGTAGAGCCCTCATTATCACCGCGAGGCCCCGTAGGTCCCTTCTCTCTCTCTCCCAACTTCTAATGAGGGCCACAATGTTTCTCTGTTTCTCTTCTTCCACGCACATGCACGCACGCACACACAGGCATGCGCACGCACATTACTGTTCAGGCACGCACACACACACATTACTATTGTGAGGATATCAACATTTTATTAATGACGTTTTTACACATTTTGTTCATTTTTCACATTAACCTTATTAAAGGTGAAAATAGCAGATCTACAAGCGCACAATGCATTGCACACGTCTTTTGGTGTGCAACACACCGGCATGCGACCAACTATAAATCGGTAAATGTAAGACTCTAATTTTTATTTTTTATTTTAACAGTACAGTATTTCTCAAATTGTACTTGTGGGGACAATTGGGCCTCACAAGTACAGAAACGCACGCACGCACGCACGCACGCACGCACGCACGCACGCACGCACGCACGCACGCACGCACGCACGCACGCACCACCCCCTCCTCCTCCTCTCGGTTCAAAGTAGAGCCCCTATACTTCAACCTAATTAGGGTGCGTAGGAGAACAAAACGCCATGCGCGATGCACCGCTGCAGTCAAATGCTTTCTTTCTTTCTCTTTCCTTCTGTGTTGTTGAGTCCAATTTACTCACCCGTCGTGCGGCGAAAACAGCTACAGTACGTCGGCCGTACTCGCCGTCGTACGACGAACCGTACACCATGCTTCACGGAGAGTTTAACAGTGCAGAGATGTTGTGAGCGGCGAGGGGGGGGGGGGGTGCTGTTGGGCTCATAGGAGCCATTATACGTGGAGTCTCTGACAGATATCAGTTGATGGCCGGGGCGTTGTTGCGTTAACCTATTTTGGGCGGGAACCACTTTTGGTGTTTTAAACATTGTTATAATTTAGCTATTGAAAAATAGCAGATCTACAAGCTCATAGCGCGCCACCGAGTGGCGCGCTATGAGCTTGTAGGTCTGCTATTTTTGAAAAATGCCGAATATTTGGCGCAAATCTTTGTATATATATTCTTTCAGAGCGAACGTTTTTAACTCAAATCTTTGCTTCTGGGAGGTCCCTGGAACAACATATTTTCAGATGGGGGTCGGTGGCCAATTATCATTTTTGGGGTCCTCGACATGAAATATTGTGAACCACTGATACAGAAACATGAGGTATTCCAGAAAACTGTCAGAATTTTAGAAGACATTTTTTAAATTTCGACGTCAGGCCTAAATGGGTTAATGGCGGCTGGGAACCAAAGGGAGGGGGGCATTATAAAACGCGGGGGCCGGACAGAAGAAAAACAAAGGCGGGACGGGAGGTGATAGCTGTACATGATGGCACCACTGACAGGTTTCTGAGGATCGCTATAGGGATGCCAGAAAGTGACCATCAGCCAAATCGAATAATCGACAGCTCTGCCGATTAATAATCGATTAATTGAACCCCCCCCCCCCCCAGATAAATCATTTAAGATTGTATATTATGCACATGCCATGGTCACATAACCATTATATGTTGAGTGCATGCTTTGATGGTTACAGTTTTATAATCAGTTTTGATGGAGATCTTGTGGAGATCTTCTCAGTTCTCATTGTATGCTAGTTACTGCCATTCAGGATGGAAAATTAAATCCATTTGGAGAGTAGTAGTTTCATAAGGGGCTGGTATGAAGTACTTGATATAAACAGAAAACGTTCAGTTCACTAGTCTACACTCTACTCTACAAGTGCCTTCATTTCATCTGATTGTCTGTCTGGCAGGCACTTAACAAGCGATCGTTAACTGTGTCTGTTAACGAAGAGTGACTTTGCTCAACTTGATTTATACTTATATTCTCCACTCTGATGAAGGTGTACATGTTCGATATATCATGCAGCCTTACTTATTAGCCTATATTTTGGCGATTAAAAAAATGTGAAAATGAAATATTAAAATCGATTTCGGAGACTCCGACGATTAATCTGAAAATCGATTAATCGGCGGCATCCCTAAAGACCTCATTTTGTGTCGATTGTGTGGGGCTGGCCGTAGCTTAGCGGCCGGCTAGAGAGAGACGACGGTCTGGTGATCACACGGTCAAAGGTTCACCTCTCGGCTTTGTCCATTTTGTGTGAAGCTCATGCCCTGTGTGTGTGCGCGTGTGTGTGCGTGCGTGCGTGCGTGCGTGTGTGTGCGCACATGTTTTTGCCCCTTACGGTATGTCTAATCATGCACATACCGTACCTGTATTATGCTGCTTGTGGACCTTTGCCGATGCATGTGTTACCACTTTTGCACCTTATGCTCAACCTGCTGGTTTTATGCTATATTTCTACCTTTATGGATAAATCTTGACCTTGTTGTATATCATGTTCTCTGTGACATGCTTCATCCCCTCTCACTTAAAGGAGCACTTCAGTCCATTTTTAACCCTTATCTTCATATAATTGGTCCTCACTATTGCTCATTATAAGATGGTGCAATTTATGTCTACGGGCTGTGTGTCTCAGAGGTGGGTGGGCTGTGGAAATGCGCACTTGGGGTGTGTGTGTGTGTGTGTGTGTGCGTGCGTGCGTGTGTGTGTGCAAACTTACGTTACAGTTACTTTGTAGATTTGAATTATTATTGTTCAAATAATGTAATGTAATGTACATGTATAGGCTATACTTTAATGTTTGTTTAGGGCAAATAGTCTGCGACGTCATCTCGCTGATATAAACATCTCATATAAACATCTAATACTAATGCATTTTTCACGGACATGAGAACATCAACATGCCCCCAAACATCGGGGTGGCCCTCACTTCACACGAGTGTAATATTATTTATAATAATAGTGCTCAAAAAAAGGATGCCAGGTTGAAAGTGGCTACTTATTGTGTGACAAATTGGTCACATTGGGAACATACATACAGGCATACAGTGGATGAAATGAAGGACTCCGTGATCTTGGCGAGGAACGCTGGGAATGTTTACGATCGGATTCCAGAGACCCCAGACCCCCCAGACCATCCGTTTTTACAGTAGCTAGGTAGGGTTGATATCGGAAACACCCTCTCCTCCACCCCACCACGTCTCCTCTGGCTGAGGACAGCTGTGGGGAAGTGAGCTATAGCAGCAACCTGCCACCTGTCAGGACCCGTCCCGTCCACACAGTCTCCGCTCTGGACAATGTCGCTCTTTGTTGGTGGAGAGGATCAGCCCGCAGGAGGATTAGCTGTGGTGGAGGATGTAGGGCTGTCACACCATTACACAATCACTTAACCCATTTTGGGCGGGAACCCCTTTTGGTGTTAGCATTATGCTATGCTTTAGCTATTGAAAAATAGCAGATCTACAAGCTCATAGCGCGCCACTTGTAGGTCTGCTATTTTTGAAAAATCGAAGAACGACTGACATAGAAACATAGCTTTTTCAGAAAACTGTCAGGATGTAGAAGACATTTTTAGAATCTGATCTCAGGTCAAAATTGGTTAAGTTGACGATTATTTGTCAAGCGGATAATTTGCGATTAACGATTTCATTGTGTTTCTGTCGTTCAGCATTTGAACATACGAGTGAATAAAAAAAAAAGTTAAATTTCTGTTTCCCTTCATGGCTCTGTAATCTAAGACATTTAAAAATAGTGGACGTGACGCATTGTATAAGCTTGTAGTTCTGCTATTTTTGGAAAGAATTTGAACATGTGTGAACGGTTTTTCAAAATGGAAACGGTTATGGTGATGACAAAATAATTGTGATTAGACGATTATGTAATATTTATTTCTTCAATTTTGTTTTACTTTTAAAGAAGCAGTAGTTCAACCTCCCCCCCATTTTTTTTAACTTATTTTCTATCAATTACACACTGAATTCATTGAGATTCTTTTAGCTTTTGTTGCATTCCTTTGTTAATAATTGATAACCATGTCATCAGTGCCCATATAGGTGGGGTTGGCAAAAGGGTCTTTCTGTGTGGAGTTTGCATATTCTCCCCGTGTCCCCGACCCTTAGGGTACCTTCACAAAAAAAATGGGTCTTGACAGGTGGCAGGTTGCTGCTATACCTCACTTCCCCACAGCTGTCCTCAGCTATAGAGGAGACGTGCGGGTGTGGTGGAGAGGGTGTTTCCGATATCAACCCTACCTAGCTACTGTAAAGCGGATGGTCTGGGGGGTCTGGGGTCTCTGGAATCCGATCGTAAACATTCCCAGCGTTCCTCGACCAAGATCACGGAGTCCTTCATTTCATCCACTGTATGCCTGTATGTTCCCAATGTGAGCAATTTGTCACACAATAAGTAGCCACTTTCAACCTGGCATCCTTTTTTTGAGCACTATTATTATAAATAATATTACACAATAGGAGACTCATTGAGACTCCGCCAGTCATCAAATTATTGGCTCGGGAATGTGACAAAAACTAAACTAAAAACTGCATGAACTCAAGGCTTCATGGGGGTTGTAATTGATAGAACATAAGTCATTGATTGCGTGAACTACTGTAATCTTGAGTAAAAGAAGCACCACAAATGTAAACATTACTCTGTTATACCAGTAAAAGTCCCGTATTCCACATTGGACGCGAGTACCAAAGTAAAAGGACTCAAATATCTTTTTGAAAGTAGCCGATCTACAGAAGCCCACAATGTGTCGCGATATGACGCGATTTGAGCTTGTAGATTCTAATTCACCAACATCTCTTATCTCCAATTCTCCATATTCTGACTTTTTGACTTTTCTGAATTTAACGATCATACTAGAGTCAAAAAGTAGCAGATACACAACCTTAAAACGTGCCACGAACCGACACGTTTTGAGCTACTTTTTCCATTTCTTTATTTGAATCCTGAAAAGTAAGTAACAGTTTTGGACATGAGGTTTCCACCTGATTATGGCTTAATCAGTCAATGTATGCGTTTTGTGATAATAAACTAAATCTACAAAGTAACAAAAAAAAAGAAATGTTTGCCTCTGAAAAGTAGAGTAGAATGTGTGTGTTGAAAAATGTTAAACACACATTGTCACAATAATGCACAATAAACGGGGCTCATAGCAAACAAAGCAACACGTCAAATGCCTTTTTGTGTTTGTGGTCAAACCCCATTTAGTATTCAAGAAATGAAATACTTCTCACGCCGACGCAAAACAATTTAAAGCCAACCCGAAAGGTCAGATCGGTCCGTCTTTGGAACACATTACGGTGAAAGATCTTTTCGTTCAAACACGGACCCGCTGTTCCTTGGGCGAGGGAAAGGTCCCGGTCGTAAATAGAAGCCGACGTGAGCGACGGAGAGGCACGAGGACAGCGAAACATAACGATCATGTTTGATGTCCTAGGATTGGAAGGTCTGGAACAATGAAGCTAGTGTACTAGGCTATAGGTGGCTGCGTTACTACTCACACATTGGGCTCTTTAGCTCAGCGGTTCCCAAAGTGGGGTCCGCGGACCCCTAGGGGTACGCGGCGCATAGCCAGGGGGTACCCGAAATAATTCCCAGATTTTTTTTCTTTTTTTTCTTTCTTTTTTTAACATTAAAATTATGTTTATCTACGTGGTCATTTCTGCCAAGTTGAGCAATAAACATATTTTTTGTGTTCATTGTGTTTCTCCCATGTTTGCTTTGGGCCAATAGCTGACATGATTACTAAAACCACAACATCAGTCAACCTGTCGTGACCCCAAACAGTAACAGCAGGACGCATGCTGCAGAAACAACAAAAAGACTCAGGACACTTGAAAGGTTTCTGCGGCCGCTTCAGATGAAAATGGAAAAATGTCTACCCCAAAAGGGGTACCTGTCCAAAAAAGGTTGGGAACCCCTCCTTTAGCTGACTGGTAACGTACATGGCTTGTTGATACGAGGTCCTGGGTTTCCCTCCCGGCCAAGGCTACACTAGCAGTGCGTAATGGTCATGAATGGATCCAGCATGTAGCGCACGCACGCACGCACGCACGCACGCACGCACGCACGCACGCACGCACGCACGCACGCACAGCTTCAATATGTCATCAGTCTCGCGTTGATCCCGCCTCTAGCGGCCGCATACGGCTGCATATCGCTCCGGTCTGATTTGGTCCGGAGTACATCGCCTCTGTCCGAGAGACACCAGACTCTCCCTTCTGGCAGAATGCAAATGTCCAGCAGGGGAGTGGTTTTACCAGGCTAACCCCAGCCGACACTTGATTACTTAGTCGGTCCACTTTTCACAGTAACTTTGCACACTTCGGACATTCTCGACAATAGACACACGCATATGGACTTTTTTTGTCACCCGAAACCGCGTGTACACGTTCATTATCCATCCGTTAGTCAACCGCATTAATTATATCATCCTATTTATATTATCCAAACCAACTGCACCATACAGGCTCTGGACAAATTAGCCAAATTGATCACAACTGTCTAATTTCCAGGCTCTGCCATGAGCCAATTGATTGCCATGGCAACCCTCACACCTGCCATTTGATTGCTTAGTCAGTCCACTTTTCACTATTCAGACGTACACTTCTGCGTTGCTTTCGGAACTCGCCCTGGGGGCTCGTTCCTGCAGCATCACAGGCGTGCATTAATGGCGTTAAACCACCCCCTCTCGTGTAATATTGCTTCATTGCATGACAGGGTGAGGCATTCCCTATATTTACATTGTTCCCAATAGGCCCCGTTTGGAAGTGTTCAGAGATCGACAGATCATGATGAGCTGTTCAGAGATCGACAGATCATGATGAGCTGTTCAGAGATCGACAGATCATGATGAGCTGTTCAGAGATCGACAGATCATGATGAGCTGTTCAGAGATCGACAGATCATGCAACCGCTTGGTTTCTACGCGGATCTCTGCCATCACAGTGATGATGGCATACGATGACATCATAGTGATGAAGATCACAGTGTAGACAATGACTCAAACATGGACGGCCTGCGCAAATCTGCATTTCTAGGCTTGGACGGAAAGCGTTTATGTTGTGTGTGTGATGTCAGACCGCAGCTCCTGGCTAGCCTACATAAGATGTGAATTGTCATCAACACTTTCACTTCAGCGTTGTGATTAATCTAAATCTGTCCTGAAGGAGTATCCTGAGACACCCAGTAAGAGTGAGCGCAGAGAGAGACACACACACAGAGAGGGGGAGAATAAATGACATATAGTCCAACCCCAACAGAGGAACCTAAAATCCATTTATAGCAGCATTTTGATGATGGAAGGAGCGAGGGAGTCCCAGTGTATCCACACTCAGGCCTCCTGTTCTGGGTGTCCATATGTTTATGCCTACACCTTCCTCCATGAACACATGAAGAGGAGCCACAACGACCTCTACTGCCAACTGCTGAGGAATGAACAGATCAGCTCAGCGGCCCGTCTGCAAATCAACAGCCCTGTCACCAACCAGAGACAAGGAAACAGTCATCAGCGGTTATTTAGCATCACTGGACCAGAAGAAGTAAAGAGAAATCAGCCGACGGACATCCGAAAAAACACCCACGTCTGTAAACTGTGTGACAGGAGTTTCGATACATTAGGTAATTTGAAGAAGCACCGGGTTATCCACACTGGAGAAAGACCTTTCCGCTGCCAACATTGTGACAAGAGTTTCAATCGGTCGCACAGTCTTGTGACACACCGGCGTCTCCACACTGGAGAGAAACCCTACCGCTGTCAACATTGTGACAAGAGTTTCAATGCGTCGACCAGTCTCACGAGACACCTGCGTCTCCACACTGGAAAGAAACCCTACCACTGTCAACATTGTGACAAGAGTTTCAGTCAGTCAGGTAATCTGAAGATGCACGAGCAGCTCCACACCGGAGAGAACACGTACCACTGTATGCAGTGTGGAATTACTTGCGGTAGTTTATGGCACTTTCGGAGACACCAGCTGAGCCACACTGGAGAGAAACCTTTTCATTGTAAAGAGTGCGACAAGCGTTTCAGTCAGTCAGGCACTCTGAGTAGACACCAGCGTATCCACACTGGAGAAAAAGCACCGTGACAAGAGTTTCAGGGCTCTATTTGCGTCCATGCTAAACCCCTTATCCCTGAACTACTTTTCCTTTTTTTTTCCCTTTTTACTATTTTGAAAATCATTTTGGAATAGTTAAAGCTGCTATAAGCAATAATATGTCAAAATTTTAATGACCTTTTTATTTATTTTTTGGTATCCAGACAGCCAGCAATGGGTAGAACGCTCCCAAAAAAATGTAGTCTCTGTGACACATCT
Organism: Electrona antarctica; assembly: GCF_951216825.1. Lineage (NCBI taxonomy): Eukaryota > Metazoa > Chordata > Actinopteri > Myctophiformes > Myctophidae > Electrona > Electrona antarctica. The sequence goes on along the minus strand of NW_027637068.1, from coordinate 83,991 downwards.
AGGGGCCGCAATCTGCATTCAAAGATTTTCCTAGAAGCTTTGTCATTGGTCGATTTGCCTGTCTGCTTCCTGATTGGTTAGTCACTGCGACCAGGTTTTTTTTGACCAATGACAAAGCTTCTAGGAACATCTTTGAATGCAGATTGCGGCCCCTAGATGTGTCACAGAGACTACATTATTCTTGGGAGCGTTCTACCCATTGCTGGCTGTCTGATTACCAAAAAAATAAAAAGTAAATAGGTCATTAATATTTTGACATATTATTGCTTATAGCAGCTTTAAAATAGCCATCTACAAGCTCACAACGTGTCGATGTAGATTGGCTATTTTAACTAGCTTGGCACTTGCAGGTACGAAGCTAATGCCAAAACACGCTGCGTTACTCTTTATAAATGAGCGTCATTTGTTTTTGTTCATTCATTCATTTATACTCAGAGCAGTTGTTTACTGCGAAAATAGAACAGATCTACAAGCTATCAACAGCTAACAACAGAGATGCATTGTAGCTTGTATATCTGTTCTTTCAATGCGCCGCAGCCCCAGTTATGATGTAGCATATGCGATACAATACTTTCCAATACTTTTACTTCTACTCCACTGCATCTCGGATGCAAATATTACTTTTTATAGTACTTTTACACCGCTACATTTATTTGACAACTTCAGTTACTATAATTTGTAGATTCAGGTTATTATTACAAAACATACATTAACCACTTCAGCCCTATAGGTCTATGAATTTTGGTCATTTGAAAATAGCTGATCTACAAGCTCACAATGCATCGCAAGCTTGTAGATGTACAGAAATGCACATAAATGCACATGCACTCAATGTTGCTATATCAACTGTGTGTGCGTGTGCGCGCGCACGCTCGCTCGTGTACGTGTCACAGCACTCCTTTCAGCAGTGAGTGTTTACAAAGTCTAACGCTGTGACTCCATTGTCTCACAAATGAGCTCTGAGAATCACCTGGCGAGGAGGGAGAGCGAGAGAGAGAGAGAGAGAGAGAGAGCATCACACAGGTCTTTTGTTCTCCTGCTGGACAAACTTTTCCCCGTTGCCTCTTCCCAGGGTTAACGCCCCCCCCCGCTCCCCCCTCCCCCCCCCTCTCTCTCTCGCTCCCCTTTCATCCTTTCATCTGTTCTTTCTTTCGTGTTTTCTTTTGCTCTCTCTCTCTTTCTTTTTGTTAAACCCACAGTCATTAGTGCAGGGGCTGCAGTGAGCGAGAGGTGGAACAAGGGGGAGAGGGGAGAGGGAGAGGGAGAGAGAGAGAGAGAGAGAGACCGGTGAGCCCACCCTCCCCCCCTCTTCCCTTTGTGGGACCTGAATCTTTTCAAAGGCGGTGGTGGAGTCTTTTGTTTTTGCAACTCTGTCAGACGCAGTCACCTAATTACTGCTGATATGTGGGGGCCGCGCGCCGCGCAGCTCTGTTTGTTAATGTCCAATATGTGGGGGCCGTGCGCGCGCCGCCGCCGCGCAGAGCTTGTTTGTTAATACCTCAACAAACAGAATGTTCATAATGAGTTCTCATGCGGCCATTGTGTCACCGCCGCTGTGTGTCTGTACTTCTGTGAGATGACGCACACACACTCACACACACACTCACACACGTGAGATGATGCGCACACACACACACACACACACACATGTGAGATGACGCGTGCACGCACGCACGCACGCACGCACGCACGCACGCACGGGCACACACACACACACACACACACACACACACACACACACACACACACACACACACACACACACACACACACACACACACACACACACACACACACACACACACACACACACACACACACACACACAGTTGTCCTTTTAAACAAATGACCCATTGCCTCCGTGGAGAAGGCATGTGCCGCTTGAGTATTGTACTTCAACGGGGCACGGTAGCACAGTCGGTAGCACTGTCGCCTCACAGCTAGCAACTCCTTCCAGCACAAAGACACTGTGTTGAAGACAAGAACATCAATCTGACCATCTGCAAAGCCATTGATGCGCCCTCCACCCTACGATGATAGCATCATTCTGCCTTCTCCTTGGTGCTCCATTGAGATGTACTGGACCGTGCAGCATTCCAAAAAGCAGCAACTACACAGGCTATCGTAAACACCGAAAACACCAAATGACATACGGCATACGTCAATGGCGCTCTGCAGGTTGGCTTGAACTTACAAATATATTGATCAATGGCAGTCAATGAGTAGGACTTACGAAGAAGTGTACACCTGGAAATAACAAAATAAAAAAATCCAGCTGGTCAGGTCTAATGTTATAGGATTTATATTTTAAAAAATATTTATTTTTCTCTGCTTTCTGTTCCAGACAGCTTTTTGGTGAAAACTAGCTATATTCAACTGCCCATAACTAAAGAAACGGAACATTGCGGTGACACACGAAGAGACTCTTGACGTTCTTTTGATATAGTTTGTGTTTACCGGTACATCGTCATAGAACAAAATATTCTGTGGGTTTTGAAGGATTAGTAAAAAAAAAAATCACACCCGTGTGAACTGAGTGGTGTAAGGTTTTATATAGCATGATCAGCTGTGGTCTGACGTAATGTCTGACGTAATGAAATCACACAAAATATGTTAAGTAAAAAAAGCTATCATTTTTGATAAATGTATGTATCACACCCGGATGTGATTTCACAACTGGCTGTTTTTGCGCAGAGAAAATGACCACGGTTGCTACGGTCATCCAGTTCACCCGGGTGTGATTTAATTACGTCAGAAATTATTTTGAACATAGCAACCATGGTCATTTTTTTATGCACACAAAAGCCAGTTGTAGGAGTGGTTTACACCACTCAAAAAATATGTTTTAGTTTTTGTGAGATTATAGGGTTATAGGGTTAAAGCTGCTATAAGCAATAATATGTCAACATTTTAATTATTATTTTGGTCTTCAGACAGCCAGCAATGGGTAGAACGCTCCCAAACAAAATTAGTCTCTGTGACACATCTAGGGGCCGCAATCTGCATTCAAAGATTTTCCTAGAAGCTTTGTCATTGGTCGATTTGCCTGTCTGCTTCCTGATTGCTTAGTCACTGCGTCCGGGTTTCTTTTTCCCGACCAATGACAAAGCTTCTAGGAACATCTTTGAATGCAGATTGCGGCCCCTAGATGTGTCACAGAGACTGAATTATTTTTGGGAGCGTTCTACCCATTGCTGGCTGTCTGGATACCACAAAAATAAAAAATAAAAAGGTCATTAATATTTTTGACATATTATTGCTTATAGCAGCTTTAATGGTTCTAGGGTTTAGGCACCACACCCAAGTGGGCAAAACAAATAACCCAGCCTGCCTACAGACCAGGGACAAATTACCCGTGGGGCCGTGGCCCAGGGGCCCTTGGCTCTCAGGGGCCCTTCGGGGGAAATTGGACCGTGAGGTACTAGGTTTGACGCCCTGAAAAGGCCCTTCATTGGCTGTTAATTTTGTTAAACTTAGGTTAAAAAGATGATAAAAACACGGAAAACACGAAAATGTCACGCGCACGCGGTCTATGGGGGCCCTGCAAATATTACCGGCCCAGGGGCCCTCGTAGGGGTTAATCTGTCCCTGCTACAGACAAAGTGTCTGAACGTGTCCCCCGGCCCTGGCCTCCACTGCATGGGCAGAAACGCTGCGGTCTCCTAATGAACATTAGTGACTACATATATGAAGATGGGTGAGTACTTGGAGAAAGGGGTGAAGTGGTTCGTCCCGTAAATAACAAGTGAAACCGTAGAACGGCGAGGAAAACACACTTAACCCATTCAGGCCTGACGTCGAAATATAAGAAAATGTCTTCTGACAGTTTTCTGAAATACCTCATGTTTCTGTATCAGTGGTGCTCAATATTTCATGTCAAGGACCCCCAAAAATCATATTTAATTGGCCACTGACCCCCATCTGAAAATATGTTGTTCCAGGAACCCCTCAGAAGCAAAGATTTGAGTTAAAAACGTTCCCTCTGAAAGAATATATATTCAAAGATTTGTGCCACATTTTCACGATTTTTCAAAAATAGCAGACCTACAAGCTCGTAGCGCGACACTCGGTGGCGCGCTACGAGCTTGTAGATCTGCTATTTTTCAATAGCTAAATTATGTTTAAAACACCAAAAAGGGGTTCCCGCCCAAAATGGGTTAAACAATTAAAGGCTTGGGACGTCGTGGAGGAGTACGAGCCTTAGCGTCTGGAAGATGGGGTTGTTGTTACGGCCGGGTGCATTTCCCGTGGCGTTTGGAACAGACACACTTTGCGACAGATTGGGTTTCCTGGCCCGTTCCAAGCAAGGTGAAACGGCCAGGAAATGAGAGGCAGAGGCCAGACCAGGATGAGAACATGGATGCTTCCAATTAGCCCATGTATAGGGAAATGAACGAGAGAGAGAGAGAGAGAGAGAGAGAGAGAGAGAGACAGAGAGACAGAGAGACAGAGAGAGAGAGAGAGAGACAGAGAGACAGAGAGAGAGAGAGAGAGAGAGAGAGAGAGAGAGAGAGAGAGAGAGAGACAGAGAGACAGAGAGACAGAGAGAGAGAGAGAGAGAGAGAGAGAGAGACAGAGAGAGAGAGAGAGAGAGAGAGAGAGAGAGAGAGAGACAGAGAGACAGAGAGAGAGACAGAGAGACAGAGAGACAGAGAGAGAGAGAGACAGAGAGAGAGAGAGAGAGACAGAGAGACAGAGAGAGAGAGAGAGACAGAGAGAGAGACAGAGAGACAGAGAGACAGAGAGAGAGACAGAGAGACAGAGAGACAGAGAGAGAGAGAGAGAGAGAGAGAGAGAGAGAGAGAGAGCTATATTATTGTAAGCGCCAAATATGTCCCCACATACAGCATAAGCACAATATTCCTGATCCTCACAAAAAGACGGTTATTTCATGGTTTAAATAATTTTGCTGCGATCTCATACCACCAAAATTAGCTGATCTACAAGCTCACAATGCTTGTAAATGAGCTATTTTTTGGAGGGGACATGACATGCACCGGGCACGCAAATTAAACTCAAACTTGAGGGTTAAGCCAAGGGCTGAGAATGGCAAAAAAGTGGTAAATTGTGGCAATTATAAAAATGACGGTCCCCAGAATGTTTTATGTCCAAACTAGTATAGTAATATAACTGCGTGCGTGCGTGCGTGCGTGCGTATATGCATGTCTCAAAGTGGCAGAAAACATACCATGGTGTCCTCTCTCTCTCTCTCTCTCTCTCGTCTTGTGTGCCCTGGCCTTGGTTATAAACCAGTTAGGGTTCCAGTTCCATTAGCTTACTGGGATGCTTTATGTACTCCCTCCACACCAATTCAATTATTTCCATTCTCCCACTCAGCTGCCCAGGAAGCCTGGGTTGGGGGGGAGGGCTGGGGGGGGACCGGGGGTGGGCCGGGGGGCTCTCCACATAAATTGTGTGAGTGTTAATTTCAGAGTAAATGCAGCCACGCTGCTGATCATCCAGGAGGATACGGACGTCACGCACGCACGCACGCACGCACGCACGCACGCACGCACGCACGCACGCAGTATACAGCCCTTCCGTCTGTAAAATGGTACACGAGGTGTTTATATAGCACGGGGCCGCGGGTGCTTACAATGTGCGTTACATGCTAGCTTGCTACCATTGGTGTGTGAATGAATGTGGGAAGTGAGGACGCTGGCGTCGACCTTTCGCCGCTTCACCTCCCAATGTGCATGAATGAACCATGCAGGGGAAAGCGCTTTGAGCACTTGGAAAAGCGCTCTAAAAATGCGATTCATTCATTCATTACATTCACCGACAGCGTGAGGGTTAGCAACTATCGCAAGGTATACCAACCTGCTCATTGGGGGCAGTTATAGGGAGCCTTCCCATTCCTAAGTGGCCGCTATATAGACCTCTGTCTGTCTGTCTGTCTGTCTGTCTGACTGACTGACTGACTGACTGACTGTCTGACTGTCTGTCTGTCTGTCTGTCTGTCTGTCTGTCTGTCTGTGGGTTAGATCGGTGGTTCCAAACCTGTGGGTCGGGACCCCCAGGGAAATTTTGGAGGGGTTTTGGATGGGTTCCAGTGAAGTGAGTAAATGCAATGACTTTTAAGACTTTTTAATACCTTTAAAAAGTGATAAATAAAATAGAATGTGTTTGTCCATGTTTGAACCCCAGTTCAAATATGATTATTTGGGGCCTGGAAAGCTTGAGAACCACTGGTTAGATGCAGGAGATGAGTCTAAAAATGTCCACACTCACCAAACATAAATCTTATATTTATATTTCTCTCTCTCTCTGACCTCATTCATGTCCAGACATGTATTTGGGTCATATCAGAGGTGTCACAAAGTCAAGCGACAGCACCTGATGTCAGTGTATTTGTCACATGATGATGAGCAGCAGAGAGATGTAAAACATGCACAGAATGTAACACAATTTTGGCCTTGGACGTGTATATACACGTATTTTACATCAAAACCGCGGGGTGCCTCGGACGTGTATAGGCGTCTTTAGGTATTTTTAAGTGGCTGGCTGGGTGGGTCTGAGCACGAAAACAGCATGGTGTTTTTCACCACCTGTGCGCAACCCAACACACACGCACATATTAACTGTATATATGGTGATTTCGGGTGTGCCAGTACAGTACAGTGACAGTACAGTACAGTAGAGGGACCCCCACACGGTAACTGTCATTTCTCAACCGTTTCGGACGCGGGGCGGCTCGCCGGAATCGGGCCGGCACCCTGGGTGCGTTCCTGTGGGAACGACTTATAAACATTTAAGCCATATTTCAAATTAAGATAGCGATGTCGTAAGCTTTTACATCTGCTTTTTTCGCTATTCATTCACAATCATTAAATTCCAAAATCATTGAATTTCCTCGGGAAATGTCTTCATTTCAATTATACGCAATGCATATCAAAAAGGAAAATGCACTTTGCAAGTTGTACTTTTTAATATCGCTAGTGGAGTTAATATTTGTCCCAGAAATGTCTATACTTGAGAACTTTGTCCCACCACTGCCGATATACAGAGACAATGCGACCTTTACATCCAGTGCGATGTCTCAAGGGAATAACTCCAAAACACAAGACATACCAACATCATAAAGATAACATCATCATTCTCCTGTGAAATATGTGATCCCCGTGGCCCCGATTTACAAAACTATTCACCGCGAGCGATCTCCCATCGCTTGTGTTTTCTTGTGAATTACGACGCATGAGGCATTTAATGTGGCACGGGTTCCTACGCTCGTCCGCTGTACAAACAGTTTTATGTTTTGAATAATAATAAAACAAATATTTATCTGATAAAAAGAAATCACAAGGGTTGCAATGGAAAAGCTTTCGACGGTATAACACCGCAAGCTGTTCCATGTTCATCTTGTCTTGTAGCAGCTGTGGAAAATAACTAAGTACATTTACGTATTTACTGCATTTTAAAAGGTACAATTTTGAGTTTGAATATGTACTTTTCTTGAGAATACTTTAGCTTCTACTCCACTACACCTCAGATCATAATATTGTATTTTAATTTTTTTATGTCAAAACTTGTGTTACTAGTTACTAAAATACTGTAGATTTTTTATTATTATTACAAAAGATACATTAACCACCTTAGCCCTATATACATTTCAGCTATTTGAAAATAGCCGTTCTACAAGCTCACAATGTGTCGCGATGCGACACATTGTGAGCTTGTAGATCGGCTATTTTCAAAAGATTTTCCATCATGCAGACCTTCTGCATGATGAGTACTTTTACTTTTGGTACTTTAAGTACATTTTGATGCAAATACTTTTTCTTGCAACAGGGTATTTCTATTGATAGTTTTACTTAAGTAACAACATGTCAGGATTATTCCACCACTGCTTAAAGGGTAAGTGATATATTGTTAAAATCAGTTAATATCTCCATATTATGGTAGTACAGCGATGAGTATGATCTACTGTAACTAAACTTATATGGCAGAGGGTATTGCCAATAAGCACTGAAACAAATCTTCCTCCAACTGGCCAAAGGGAGGCGCTATAGCGTGTTTGTTCATTATCAGGAATCACACCGTCTCTCCAGCTTTTTAATAAACGGAAAATGCACTTTCAAGTCAGGATACCAATTTCATCCAATTTAAGATAGAGAGAACAATTGAGCAACAATTGAAATAAATTGGAAGTGAGGACACACAGAAATGAGCAGACACAATTTAAGCTGATAAATGGCTATATACTCTCTCCCGATTGGCTGAATAAAATTGCAGTTTACAGTGTGTACCTGTCCTGTACACGCGTGATGCAAGCATGCACACGACCTTGGACCTTTGTACACATGAATGATTGAGTGTATTAAAGCAGCTCCCAGCTCAGGCTGACCTTTCAGAGTCCATCATGTCGGAGGAAAACGTACACGGCTCAGGCATTTTCACACCTGGCTGCTCGATAAACGCACCGCGTTAATGATCATGTGTGTCACCTGTTAGCCGTTATAGGACAAAAGTCAAGCCAAACGCGCTCGGTTTTTACCCCCCCCCCCCCCAACATGCATCTCAGGGACATGCAGAGCGTGTTAGAGAGGCAGGGGCTGAAAACCTGTAAAAGGGCACTTTTGGACAAAAATAGCGAAAATAGCAGATCTACAAGCTCACAACGCGTCGCGCTGCGACGCGTTGAGAGCTTGTAGATCTGCTATTTTCGGGGCGCAAACCAGCACTCTTCAGCTAGTGGCGATGCGGTGTGTAACGATTAAGCAATATTACACGAGAGGGTGTGGGTTAACGTGATTATTGCCACGACAGGGATGCGGTGAGGAACGAGACGAAGTCGAGTTCCGCAAGCATCACTGAAGTGGCAATAATCACGTTAACCCACACCCTCTCGTGTAATATTGCAATTATACAACAGTTACCCTTACAACTAAGAAAATCGCTGAAAGAATATATTTTTTTAATGACAGATGTAGTCACTACGACCACAAATGTCCCAAGAAACTAGCTAGCCTAGCCACCGAGTTTGCTAGCGCTCAGGGAGAACAGAGCAGCTGAATTCTTTGTTTTGATTAGGTGGTGAATGGTGCTGGTTTAACCCACGGCTAGAAGGCTGTTTCAACCAATCAGATTGCTTCCTCGAAACGACCTGTGGTATAATATGGATTTCTAAACACATTTTGTTAAACGCGAAATGCTGTGTTCAAGTTGCTCAAGTTGCAGGAGACTTCAAGGGGAAAAATATCTCTGGGCACTGCTAAACAAAATCAGCACAACAGCGGTATAGATGTACGGTAGATCGGTCGCATCGCTGATAAACGTGAGGAATATAATGTTGTCCGTGTGATGCTGTTGGATGGAGTGTGCGTCGGTGGTCAGAACCCCAAGCGTCGCCACCCAGGAGGGTAGTTAAATATTTTGGGATGATTCGGCAGGTGATCAACGTGTTAATCTGTAGCCACTTGATGACATTCACCTTTGTTCAACAGGTTAAACATTGAACACAAGGTAATTATTTCCCACCTGTAGCTGAGAAACTGCAAACACAAAGATGACCATACCTGAGATGGATGTCACGTTGCAATCATGCGTGCAGTGGTGTAAAGTAGCTAAGTACATGTACTTAAGTAGGATATTGAGGTATTTGTACTTTACTTGAGTATATCCAATGTCCAATACTTTGACTTCTACTCCACTACATCTCAGAGGCAAATATTGTACCTTTACTCCACTATAATTATTTAAGAAAAATAGTTACTAGTTACTGTGATTATTATTGCAAAAAATACATTAATAAACCACTTCAACCCACATCATTTTGGCCATTTCAAAATAGCCAATCTACAAGCTCACAATGTGTTGCGATGCTACGCATTATGAGCTTGTAGATCTGCTATTTTCAAATTATTGTTATACATTTGAATACTTGAAATGAGACATTCTTCATAATGAGTATATATACTTTTCCTTCTGGTACTTTAAGTACATTTTGATGCTGTTCACTATTTCTAAATTGCAGTATTGATACTTTTACTAAGTAAAACATTTGAGTACTGTTTCCACCACTGCAACCATTTCTGCTGCTGTCCTTTTGGACTGTGACCAGTGGGGGGGGGAAAGGGGGACTTTTACTCAAGTACTGTAGTATAAATATGAGGCATTTTTACCTTAATCCACTTTGGGCGGGAACCCCTTTTGGTGTTTTAAGCATTATGTTACACTTTAGCTATTGAAAAATAGCAGATCTACAAGTTCATAGCGCGGCACCGAGTGCCGCGCTATGAACTTGTAGGTCTGCTATTTTTTTTTAAATCGTCAAAATGTGCCTCAAATCTTTGAAAATATATTATTACAGAGCGAGTTTTTAACTCAAATCTTTGCTACTGGGGAGGTCCCCTGGAACAACATATTTTCAGATGGGGGTCGGTGGCCAATTACATATCATTTTTGGGGTCCTTGACATGAAATATTGAGCACCACTGATACAGAAACATGAGGTATTTCAGAAAACTGTCAGAATTTAGAAGACATTTGACATCAAGCCTAAATGGCTTAACTGAGTATTTCACCTTTGTTGTATATGCTTCATACTTTTACTACACTACATCTCAGTGTAGTGTAGTTTTTACTCCACGGCAAATTGACAATTCCTTTGACAGCTTTAGTTAATAGACTACTAATTCAGTGATGCTGTTGTTGTAGCCTATTGTTGTTGTTGTTGTTGTTGTTATAGGTCAAGTTTCCCCATGCAGCAGCAGCACGTTCAGTTATTCAAATCAGGTTCCGCATTATTTTCACCATCACGTCTAATTTCACATGCTTATGCATGCATGCTGCATGAGTTCTGGCTCATGATTGGATACAATTGCTATCCTGGCCTAAAAAGAAATGCATTTTCTGTTTACTTACGAGCTGGAAAGACAGGGAGACTCCTGGTACTGAACAAACACACTGTAGCAATTATTGTAATCACAATATAGAGATATTTAGCACAATATTTAACACAAAAACACTGCAAAAAAAACACACTTACAATGCACTGTTAAAGGAGAATTCCATGCTAGAAGGCTTTTTTACCTTTCTTACCTTTCTTTGTAGTCGTTACGTCCCCACCAAAGAGGTCCAGGTGTTATTTTGTGCAAAAACTCCTTATTGGCTATTTCCACTACCATAAGCCCTCAATTAATTGCATTGAATTGAATGGGGCGTTGTGCTAATTCGCTTATTTCCATCGAAATAAGTAGTAAAGTGTGCCGCTTGGGATATTATTTACATTATGAAGAGAGGATATATACAAAAAAATAATAATTTTGAGCGATGGAAATAAGCGAATTAGCACAACATATAGCATAGCCCCATTCAATTCCCATTCAATTCAATGCAATTCAACCTGGACCTCTTTGGTGGGGACGTAACTACAAAGAAAGGTAAGAAAGCCTTTTAGTATGGAATTCTCCTTTAAGGGTAAATGATGCTGTGCTACTATACATGCGTGTGCATCAATGACGCCCACGCCCATTCCTAGACAGTCATTTAGTAATCAAACCAAGTCTAATTCACCCAAATGAGACCGAGAAATCAGATTTGGTCGAAGGTTTTATACTGCAGGGATTAAAGAAAAAGAAAAAACACTAGCACACACACCCCCTGCTCTCTCTCTCTCTCCCTCCGACACCTCGCTCTAATCCACTTAGCAATAAGTGAGCCGGCTTCACCAAACAAATTGATGCCATCAATTGTCATGTGGTTTAATCCACTTTGGGCGGGAAACCCTTTTGGTGTTTGTAGCATTAAGTTACACTTTAGCTATTGAAAAATAGCAGATCTACAAGCTCATAGCGCGCCACCGAGTGGCGCGCTATGAGCTTGTAGGTCTGCTATTTTTGAAAAATGCCGAAAATGTGGCTCAAATCTTTGAATATTCTTTCAGAGCGAAAGTTTTGAACTCAAATCTTTGCTTCTGGGGAGGTCCCTGGAACAACATATTTTCAGATGGGGGTCGGGGGTTATCATTTTTGGGGCACTTGACATGTAATGTGGAGAACCACTGATACAGAAACATGAGGTATTTCAGAAAACTGTCAGAATTTAGAAGACCTTTTTTTTTAATTTCGACGTCAGGCCTAAATGGTTTAAATGTAAGCCTCCGAGGTTGCCAGCGCGGGGTTTGTCTGTCATGCACACGACGATGGTTCTTCTTAAATGGGTCCTTTTTAAAAAGGCTACACAGTGATTCCACGTGGAACCATCACCCACTGAAGAACCGTTTTGTTCAGTGACTGGTTCTTCATCTTCCTCTATGCTGGTTCTATAGAAAACCTTTTTGTATTGCCAGTGTTCTTTGAGGAACCACACATGGTTGTTCAAAGACTAATTTCTGGATGGTTCTCCGAGGCACCTTCAACCAATATATTTTTTGGATGGATGGCTGGATGGATGGATGGACCGGCCAACAAATGGGTCACAACCCACTGTTTGGGAAACAGTTCTTTAGAGAACCTCGGACTTAACACCAACTATGGCATCACTCTGGCAGAAGACGCCTCAGTTCCAGTTGGCACCTTTGTTTCTCTGTGTGTGTGTGTGTGTGTGTGTGTGTGTGTGTGTGTGTGTGTGTGCGTGCGTTGCGTGCGTGCGTGCGTGCGTGCGTGCGCTCGTTCAGCCACCTGCTACGAGGTGTCGCCGCTTTCATCCAACTGTTTGGAACGCCGCGGCGCCCGGTTGCTAAGGAACAGTGTCTTCCCTCTCCCGCCTCACGTCCCGGGGATTGTGATGCTGGCAGATTGATGTGGTTAATCCATTTTGGGCGGGAAGCCCTTTTGGTGTTAGCATTATGTTATGCTTTAGCTATTGAAAAATAGCAGATCTACACGCTCATAGCGCGCCACCGAGTGGCGCGCTACGAGCTTGTAGGTCTGCTATTTTTGAAAAAATCGAAGAACGACTGACACATAGAAACATAGCTTTTTCAGAAAACTGTCAGGAGGTAGAAGACATTTTTAGAATCTGATCTCAGGTCAGAACGGGTTAAATAAAGATGATTAGAGAGGCCAAGAGCACATGCAGTCAAGGTGTTTTTCTACATGCCACGGAGGACGATGGCTCGGGTGGAAAGCGGCGTCGCTTCGCCAGGCGTTGGTTTGGTGTCGACCGAAACTGTGACATAAAAATGCCCGCCGACTGAAATGTGTGGCTAGTTTTCCTTTCCTGACGAACTGGACTTTGAAACTATATCTTAAGAACACTGTATACCTGCTATACTGTTTATTAACCTCGTCTTATGGTAGCACGTTATCCACACACGTGATGCTATAGAATATTTCTACAAGAACATGTTGTACACAACTCACAACTCACACAAAACAAGAAATGTATTTAATTAAGTCATTATACACTGTGGTGTGGGAGAGGAACGCGCACGGGCTTAGTGTCCCTTTGGCCGTATAGGGCTAGTCTCCCATTGGCTTAGAGGCCAGCCAATCATGATCATCTAGCCACTACACAACATCGCTACAGTACTAGTGCTCTGGGCGATCATTGACCAGCTCTGCAAGCTGATAAAAAAGAATCACCATCTTTGCACCACGAATCTTCAATCTGTCTTTTTTTTTTTACGTTCCAGATTGCAGCTTTTTATCGTCGGCACTAGGCCCCACCCAGCTCGTGTCCCGTTTCAAAGCGGGGCAAACGGGAGCGGTCGGGCTCCGCGGACGAAGCGGACGCCGCCAATGTCTCTAACGCGATTGGAGACGGCCTGATGTCTACCTGATTGAAGCAGGCGGGGGTGGGGTGGGGTGGGGGGGGAGCATGCAGCGTCGAGGGGTTCGGGCGCCGCCATGCCACGATTCCACGGCACGGGAATACACTTCCTCTGTTCTGATGACAAGGTGTCTGAGAAAGAAAAAAAACCTTTTAACCCATTAAGACCTGATACCAGATTCTACAAATGTCTCCATGTCAGTGGTGCTCAAACTTATTCATGACTAGATGTATTTGGCCGCCGACCCCCATCTCAAAATGTTATGTTCCAGGGACCACCCCCAGAAGCAAAGATTTGAGTTAAAACATTTGCTGTGAAAGAATATAATATATTCAAAGATTTGCACCTTTTCAACTTTTTTTTAATAGCCAAAGTTTTACGTTAAAGTGGTTAAAAGCGATTGTCTGTCCTGATTAAAGTCTAATCGACCGAAACGTCGACCCAATAAAGAGCAACATTTTTGGCAGGTGTCTGACAGTGTGCGGGACCCTTTCTTTGTTTTTCAAAGATAACCCTTTTTAAAAGTTAAAGTGACACAGATTCTTTCCAGGTGTTAATGGTTTAACCTATTTTGGGCGGGAACCCCTTTTGGTGTTTTAAACATTATGGTATAATTTAGCTATTGAAAAATAGCAGATCTACAAGCTCATAGCGCGCCACCGAGTGGCGCGCTATGAGCTTGTAGATCTGCTATTTTTGAAAAATCGTGAAAATGTGCCTCAAATCTTTGAATATATATTATTACAGAATGAACATTTTAACTCAATTCTTTGCTTCTGGGTTGGGGTCCCTGGAACAACATATTTTCAGATGGGGGGACGGAGGCATATTACATATAATTTTTGGGGTCCTTGACATGAAATATTGACCACCACTGATACAGAAACATGAGGTATTTCAGAAAACTGTCAGGATTTTGAAGACATTTTTTTTTAATTTCGACGTCAGGCCTAAACGGTTTAACAACAACACCACCACCTATTCCGCATCACCTCACATACGCCTCGTCACGCTGAACTTTAAACGGCGGTCCATTCATCTCCGCCTCGCTCCGACATGTAGGTGACATGAAAAGGATCCTTGATCACTGGCTCATGAATACGTTTTGCACTAACAGCCAGAGGTGGAGAAGTAACTGAGTACATTTACTCAAGTATTTGCTTTATACTAAAGCCTAATTTTGAGGTACTTTCATGCTTCTGTTTTTTTTCTTCCCATATGTAATATTCCGCTGCCCACAACTCAGGCAAATATTGCATTTTTATTTAGTTTTTGTACTTTAACCCATTTTGACCTGAGATCAGATTCTAAAAATGTCTGTTTTTGACAGTTTTCTGAAAAAGCTAGGTTTCTATGTGAGTCGTTCTTTGATTTAAAAAAAATAGCAGACCTACAAGCTTGTAGATCTGCTTTTTTTAATAGCTAAAGCATAACGTAATGCTAACACCAAAAGGGGTTCCCGCCCAAAATGGGTTAATTTGAGAGCTTTAGTTACTAGTTTTGCAGACTTAGATAATTATTGCAAAACATACCTTATCCGCTCAAATCCTATTTTATAGGCTACTGACACATCTTAAAAATAAAACCAAAAAAATTGAGTACTTTTATTTATTTTAATGCCAATACTATTATACTTAAACTCCAAGTCCAAATTCAGAAGTCAGGCTCACCACTTGTAACTGAGTATTTTTTATATTGCGGTCTAAGGTACTTTTACTCGAGTAAAACGAATAATAATAAATGATAATAACCCATTTTGACCTGAGATCAGATTCTAAAAATGTCTTCTACATCCTGACAGTTTTCTGAAAAAGCTATGTTTCTATGTCAGTCGTTCTTCGATTTTTCAAAAATAGCAGACCTACAAGCTCGTAGCGCGCCACTCGGTGGCGCGCTATGAGCTTGTAGATCTGCTATTTTTCAATAGCTAAAGCAAAACATAATGCTAACACCAAAAGGGGTTCCCGCCTAAAATGGGATAATCTTTGTACTCGTACTTGTTCAAGCACCGCCGGTGTGCTAGGAGACATGAAAAGGTCCTCGGTGATCAGTGGCTCATGAATACACTCTTTGCGGTAACAACCTGGGCTCTCACGAGCCCTCGGCGAGGTGTATTACATCTGACTGGCTTCTGATGAGACCTTGAGAGCAGTTCCATCTCACTTGATTTGTCCCACTTCACGGCAAACACGCCGGCGACGCACACTCGCTTTGTGGTCGTGTGCCTGCACCGGTGAGAGAGGATACTCAGGATGCTTATGGGTAAAAGTAGCAATGCCATGTTATGCGCCACGATATAGAAATGCAAGTAGAAGGCCTGAATTAGAAATTTGACGCGAATACAAGCGGCCGAAATGAGTTTTCTTCGACGGGTGGCTGGCATCTCCCTTAGAGATAGGGTGAGAAGTTCAGTCACACGAGAGAGACTCGGAGTAGAACCGCTGCTCCTTCGCCTGGAAAGGAGCCAGCTGAGGTGGTTCGGGCATCTGGTTATGATGCCTCTCGGGCGCCTCCCTAGGGAGGTCCTCGATGCACGTCCCACTGGGACGTGCATCGAGGCGCAGTTGGAGGAAACACATCGACTCACTGGCCTTGGAACGTCTCGGAATCCCCCAGGAGGAAGTCACTAATGTTGCTCTGGAGAGGGAAGTCTGGAGCACTCTGGTGGAGCTGTTGCCCCGCGACCCGACTACGGATAAGCGGTTGAAGATGGATGGATGGATGGACCAAGCATTGGCACCAATGTGGATTTTGACAACAACAACGTCAACACGCTGGTGTCGTCAACAACCTGATAGCTGATCTTTGCACTTCTACTATAAGTTCTGCTATTTTCAGAAGTGCAAATGACTGTCTTTTACTTTTTATTTGTTGACAGAATTGTCAATATATTTAGTCATGTTTTAGTCATCGTAGCTTCGTTTTTATTTTGTTTTCGTCAGTGAAAAAAGGTAGTCAACCAACATATTTCGTCATAGTTTTAGTCAACGAAATCAACACCGATTGACATCAAAAGTATTGGCATCCAAAGGCTATTCAATGCGTTGCGGTTGCAAGCTTATAAGCGTACTTAGGCTGAATTGGGAAATAAACGTGTTATAATAATAATCTAAATCTACAAATTTGCTAATAACTAACGCTGTCTTAATGATTGTATAAAAAGTACAATGTTTAACACATTTTGGGCGGGAACCCCTTTTGGTGTTTTAAGCATTACGTTATACTTTAGCTATTGAAAAATAGCAGATCTATACAAGCTCATAGCGCGCCACCGAGTGGCGCGCTACGAGCTTGTAGGTCTGCTATTTTTGAAAAATCGTGAAAATGTGGCACAAATCTTTGAAAATTGAATGCCACAGACGAAAAACAGTCTAAGTCCACACTATTGATCCATAATGTATAAATGATAGATAAGGGTTCAGGACAACGAGGCCTTTTCGTGGAGGGGTCAGCATGAAATTTGGACTTAGAATGTTTTTAGTCGGTGGTACTCATTATTGAACATATATTCTTTCAGAAGACTTTTTTTTTTATTTCGACGTCAGACCTAAATGGGTTAACTATGAGGTGTAGTGGAGTCAACCACAACCAAAAGGTTATTTGTGGGTATAGGTAAGGTAACACCGAGCATTATTCATTAACCTTATTTATTTCTGGAAGAACAGGACACTGTCCTTCCAGAAACATATTATTTTGATCTAAAAACATCCACAGGTTGGCAAACCAGACACGGCTAATATTCTGGACACTTTATTTTATACAGTGCAAATCTCCATAGACATTCTATAGACAAATTCCGCTCTACACGTTCTTTATAAAGTATTCTGATTGAGTTCTATAAAGTATTAGGTTTAACCCATTTGTGTTG
>NW_027637068.1:43909-61409 GCF_951216825.1 Electrona antarctica | reverse complement strand
TGCTAATTAAGGCTCTGTTCCATTTAGTGTCCAGTGGGTTCTCAAACTTTTAAGGACCGCCATAACTCTGCGGTTATTTTTCAACTTGTTGAGTGTGTGTAAATGGAACCAAATGGACCCTTAATGCAGTTCTATTTGGTTCCATTTGTACACAGAGATAAATTAACACTGAACATTGAACGGGAGGCATAGTGGGGTCCTAGATACAAGTCGTAAAAAATGGTGGTCTGTATTGATCTAACACAAATCAAAGCGGTGGTCCTGAAACGTGACACTAAACACGCTGGCTTCACAGAACTCTGTGGCTCTCCCCCCCAAAAAAACAACAGCCCGTTTCTAATTAACGCTAATAGCCAAGCTGGCGTTCGGGCCAGCTCTGCATGCCATTGGACCCACACCAACTTATACCTTTCCTTTTTTTTCTCTTTTGTGAAAATGTAGATTTTATTCAGCTTTTATTTAAGCCTTGACAGGGTCAATTAATGGTGAAAACACATTTAATTAATGAAGACCGTCTTCTGGCAAAGACTCCAAGCTCTCTAGCCCATTTTGGTTCCTAAACATTTTAGCGAGTCAAGACCCAAAAAAAGAAAGACATTTTGCGAGGGACCCCAACTAGAGTGAATAGCAGGCTATACGTAGCCTGGGCAGCATTCCATTTCGGGTTTATGATCCGGTCGGGAGCGGATGGTAACTTTCGTCATGTTGTAGAACTTGTAGTCAATGATTTGTAGTCATCTGGCAGGAAACCAGAAGGTGGAATCAGTACTATGAATGGGTACTTCTTATTCCTACCTGATGACTACAAATCAGTGACTACATACAACAGTGGTTCCCAGTGGGGACCCCCAGGGGTACTTGAGGGAGTTCCAGGGGGGACCCAGCTAAATGATAGTTTGGAACCAAATGGACCCTTTATGGGTCTGTAACTCAGAGAGTGTACAAATGGAACCAAATGGACCCTAGCGGGTCCATTTGGTTCCATTTGTACACTCTCAGAGTTAAATTAGCATTGATTTTACAATATAAATTGGGGGTCCCAGAGATAGAAATGCTATTCAATGGGGGGTCCGTAGACTAATGCATGTCAAACTGGGAGGTCCTAGAAATTAAACAGGTTGAAAAATCACTGCCACCATAAAAATCTTCTTATTGGGGTCCCTGGCATATCTTTTCAAATGGGGGTCCGCGGGCTATTTAGTGTCAATTTGGGGGTCCTTGACATGAAAAAATGTGGGAACCACTGATATACAACATGACATAAACTACCATCCGCTCCATACCGGTTCACACGGCGACTTTGGACCACAGACCAGGCTTTCCTCCGAGGTGTAAAGCCTGGTGACGCGAGGTTGGGCTATACGTAGTAGCACGCCAGATCCGTGTGCGGAAATGAGCTGATCTACAAGCTCATAATGTGTCGCTATGCGACGGGTTGTGAACTTGTATATATCAGCATTATTTCACAGGCCAGGAAAGACGTCGTCGACATGGAGGACGGGATGTGGGTGAGATTGCCGTGGTGTTGCACCATGCATCTCTCGCTTTGTGTGCGTGTGTGTTGGCGTGTGCATGTGCGTGTGTGTGTGTGTGTGTGTGTGTGAGCGAGCATGTGTGCGTGTGTGTGCGTGCGTGTATGTGTGTGTGTGTGTGTGTGAGCGAGCATGTGTGTGCGTGTATGTGTGTGTGTGTGTGTGTGCGTGTGTGAGCGAGCATGTGCGTGTGCGTGTGCGTGTGCGTGTGCGTGTATGTGTGTGTGTGTGTATAGGAACTTAGGAAGTAGAGGAGGCTCATTTTTGCTCTCACTTTTGACGCAAATCAACGTAACATCTTAGTCTAGTTTTCATTTGTTGACAAAATTGTCACTATAGTTAGTTTTAGTTTTAGTCATAGCTTCGTTTTTTAATTCGTTTTCATTTAGTTTGCGCCAGTGGAAAAAATAAAATAAAAATCACACCTGTGTGAACTGAGTGGTGTAAGGTCTTATATAGACTGATCAGCTGTGGTCTGACGTAATGTCTGACGTAATGAAATCACACCCGTATGAACTGGGTGACCATAGCAACAGTGCTCATTTTTTTAGCACAGACAGACAGACACGTAAACTAACAAAGCCAGTCGTAGGAGTGGTTTACACCACTCAAAAAGCTAGTCGACAAGCATTTTTCATCATATAGTTTTAGTCGATGAAATCAACACCGGGTCCTTGAGGATCGTTTTTGAAATACGCCAGCGGCTGCAGCGCTGAAAATAGGTCTAGCCGCCGCGCCGGGCTATAGCTCACACACCCATGCAATATTAACCACGGCTCACATATCTCAACCTGTGTGCCGTGAAAGGGAGAGGGTCGATGTGCAGTTTACCTGCTGCACGGGGCTCCATTCCAGGACACACACTCTCACTCCTAACGCTATAACTAACAACTTTTAATATTTCATCGGGGCGGCCATGGGCGATACGTTTTAGAGAGAGAGAGAGCCTCCGAGACGTTTCTGTACTCTAGAAACCAGTCAGAGAGAGAGAGAGAGAGTCAGAGAGAGAGAGAGAGAGAGAGAGAGAGAGAGAGAGAGAGAGAGAGAGAGAGAGAGAGAGAGAGAGGGGGATATATCCACTCTCACTTTGTTCAGATTATTTCTGTACCTGTTCAAACATGCTCGCGTGGTCAATTATTCATCCTCGCTCAGCCCACCCGCCAGCGTGCGTAAAATATAGACCTCTAGTCTGCACTGACTGGCTTTTACCTCGTCATGTTGAAATTGTACCTTAGGCATTAAAACGTGTTTTCACTACAAACCCAACGAACGTAGCACTTCATCTCTGTCGGGTGAAAACCTCATGTCCAAATAAACTGTTACTTTTCAGGATTCCAAATTCAACAGAGCAAAAAATAGCAGATAGACCTGGTTGTTTTCTGCGATTTGTGATACTTTTGTGTGGCGCTGTAGTATGATCAAGTATAGGTGGTAAATTTAAATAAAATTAAAATGAACAGTGGTGGAAAAAGTACTCAAATGTTTTACTTAAGGAAAAGTACCAATACTGCGATTTAGAACTACTTTGTTACAAGTAAAAGTACGGAATTTAAAATGTACTTGAGTAAATGTACAAAAGTATCGGCATCAAAATGTACTTAAAGTACTAAAAGTAAAAGTACTCATATTGCAGAATGTCCCATTTCACAAGTTCAAAATGTGTACAAAATCTATTGAAAATAGCAGATCTACAAGCTCACAATGTGTCGCGTTGCGACGCATTGTGAGCTTGTAGATCTGCTATTTTCAAATTGCCAAAAATGTATAGGGTTGAAGTGGTTAATGTATGTTTTCTAATCCAAATCCAAATCTAAATTCGCAAGTAACTAGTAACTGAAGTTTTCAAATACTTTTCAAATAATTTTGGCTCTGGGATGTAGTGGAGTAAGTAGAAGTATTGGAAATTGGAAATACTCAAGTAAAGTACAAAATACCTCAAAATTGTACTTAAGTACAGTACTTAAGTAAAAGTACTTAGTTACTTTCCACCACTGAAAATGAAAAAAATAATACGGAGATAAGAGGTTTTCTGACTTCAGTAATGCACAACCTGTGCTGTTTGGAGAGGCTCACATTTAGTGGTGAATTATAGATGGACCTTGTACTGTAGAAGGGGTTATGTGTTGTGATCCATAGCCTCTCATGGAAGACCGATATGAGAGTGAAGTGGTGTGGCGGAACGTTAACAACTCCAGAGTGGAGTTTTAAAATAAAGATTACTTCATTTTTAAAACAACCATTTTTTTTATTTTATAAAAACGTAGGCCCTGTGGTGCTATCCGCCAGGTATTTAAAGGTAGGATTTTTGTCAAAAGCTTAAAGGAGAATTCCATACTAAAAGGCTTTCTTACCTTTCTTTGTAGTTGTTACGTCCCCACCAAAGAGGTCCAGGTGTTATTTTGTGCAAAAACTCCTTATTGGCTATTTCCCCTACCATAAGACCTCAATTAATTGCATTGAATGGGAATTGAATGGGACTATGGGGTGTTGTGCTAATTCGCTTATTTCCATCGCTCAAAATTATTATTTTTTTGTATATATCCTCTCTTCATAATGTAAATAATATCCCAAGCGGCACACTTTACTACTTATTTCGATGGAAATAAGCGAATTAGCACAACACCCCATAGCCCCATTCAATTCCCATTCAATTCAATGCAATTCATTGAGGGCTTATGGTAGGGGAAATAGCCAATAAGGAGTTTTTGCACAAAAAAATACCTGGACCTCTTTGGTGGGGACGTAACAACTACAAAGAAAGGTAAGAAAGCCTTCTAGCATGGAATTCTCCTTTAAAGCACTATTATTCCGATAGTAATCATTGCGATAGTGTGTTTGTTCATTGAGATCAGTTTGTTCTCTCTCTCTCTCTCTCTCTCCTTCTTTCATGTAAGAATGGGTGTGATTAGCCCGCTGTCTGATCTCAATGGGACATCTCCTTTTCAACGCAGAGGAGATGGAAAAGGACGACGATAAGAGCATGAGTGGTAAAACATGCTCTTGATGATTAAATGATATAAATGGACACTAACGCTCTTGTGGTATTTTTGATTAAAGTTGAACAGGGAAAACGACATTGGTTCTTTTGACCAAAGTTCTATTCTTCTTGCATAATGTGGCAATTGACCTTATGCAGACTTATCCATACTCAAACACTTAGGGGGAAAATAATCCCCTGTAAGGAAGTAGCTCATAACATATCTACAGTGGATTTTTATGATTCTTGTTATTGTGTTGTTATTCCACAGAATGGAATTTTCTTATTTTTTCCTCATGTCATTTATTTGATTTGACATTGGCATTAATTATTAAAGGACCACTTCACCACTTTTCAACCTATCTTCATATAATAGGTCCTCACTAATAATCATGAACAAATGGTGCAATTTTTTTCTACTCTGTCTCATAGGAGGGCTGTGGGCAGTTCAGAAACCGTCCTCCAGTGACATCATCGATGGGGAATACAAGCTAATAGAAACTGCAGGCTTTCTAGTCCTGAAAAGTTGCAATGCAAAAATGGAAGCCATCGTTGTCACGATAATGAAAATCTAAACATTTTTGTAAAACAAACTCGTTTAAAAAAAAAGATCTGCCTAATGATGATGTCACTGGAGGACGGTTTCTGAGACACAGACTGAGTAGAAAAAAATTGTGCCATTTTCTCATGATTATTAGTGAGGACCTATTATATGAAGATAGGTTGAAAAGGGGTGAAGTGGTCCTTTAAAATGACGTACGTTAGGTGTCCATATAGATAGATTAATTCATCCTATGGATATCATACTGTGGGCTTAAAATGGTGTCTTCTTCCTGTCATATTAACACAGCAGTATCCCTTCCCTTTCGTAACGCTTAACTTTGATACCTCTTCCTCCCCATAACCCACTCCTTTCCTTTCCATTAGATTCCTTGGTTCCTTGTTTTCGTTCAGTTTTCTTTAACCCATTTTCACCTGAGATCAGACATCTAAAAATGTCTTCTAATTCCTGACAGTTTTCTGAAAAACCCATGTTTCAACCGTTTTCAAACATTTTTATGTCAAAGACCCCCAAAACTAGATGTATTTGGCCGTCGACCCCCATCTCAAAAAATATGTTGTTCCAGAGACCACTCAGAAGCAAAGATTTGAGTTAAAAACTCGCTCTGAAAGAATATATATTCAAAGATTTCAGGCACATTTTCACAAATTTTCAAAAATAGCAGACCTACAAGCTCGTAGCGCGCCACTCGGTGGCGCGCTATGAGCTTGTAGATCTGCTATTTTTCAATAGCTAAAGCATAACATAATGCTAACACCAAAAGGGGTTCTCGCCCAAAATGGGTTAAACCCCCGTCCTTTCTTTTCTGTTGGTTTCCTTTCCTTTCTCTCCCATCTATTCCTTCCCCTTTTAGTTTCCCTCACGCTCCTGTTTTCCCCCTCGATCCATTTCCTTTCATTTTATTCCCTTCAAATCCCCGTCTTCCCCCCCCCCCCCCATCTCTCCGCCACTCTTCCTCCACACTCTGGGGGCTAGCTACAGCTTTCTGCATCACTAGAAGAATTCCTGGTAAATGACTGCATGTGCTACCCCTCGGCCTAATTAAACGAGTGTGTGCACGCACGCGTGTGTGCACGCACGCGTGTGTGCGTGTTCATATAGTATAGGCTAGTTGGACGTTAGCGTTGTGCTTCATGCGTTTCTCCCCTCGGCGGCTCTGGGGGGATTTTGTCCATTCAAGACCACCGTATCGCCCGGGGGCGTGGGGGCGCATCGCCCGCGGGCCGCATCGCCGCTCAACTTTCACTCATTTGCTTGAACGGAGAGGAATTATTAACCCGTTTTGGGCGGGAACCCCTTTTGGTGTTAGCATTATGTTATGCTTTAGCTATTGAAAAATAGCAGATCTACAAGCTACGAGCTTGTAGGTCTGCTATTTTTTAAAAATTGAAGAACGACTGACATAGAAACATAGCTTTTTCAGAAAACTGTCTGGATGTAGAAGACATTTTTAGAATCTGATCTCAGGTCAGAATGGGTTAACTGATAATGAGAGAGAGCGAGAGCGAGAGCGAGAGCGAGAGCGAGAGAGCGAGAGAGAGAGAGAGAGAGAGAGAGAATGGCCAGATGCAGGGAAGAGAAGAATACCACGTAGGCGTTGAAGTCTAAGGAACTGCATGGTTGTCAATGTCTGGTCCAAACTGACCCTTAACTCTAAAAGGTCTTTGTACACATTATTTTATTATTCTATACATTTGTGTGCGTTCATTTGCATAAAATGTATAATGCTCTTTGTGTTATGACCACGGTTATAACGAGACGACGACGATGCTGCGTGATTGTTTTTCAAAACGAGGTCGGATTGTCACCGTGAATAAAATCTGATCAACCTGAATGAATATAATGGAGGCGTCACAAAAAAAATTAAAGTTTCATGTGAACCTGTATACCAGGGGTGGGCAACTGGCGGCCCGGGGGCCACATGCGGCCCCCACCTTCACTTAATGTGGCCCTCAGGTTAATGTCAGAATACTGATATAATATTGGTTTCAGCTGTTACTATTCCACAACATGACCCGCTTTAATTACTTCAGTCTAAAGTATAATTAAAGGCATTTGAAATGACATGAAAATGTTAATTTTCAGGATTCCAATTCAAAAATAGCAAAAAATAATTCAAGATTTCAATTAGAATATAGCAAAAATAGCCGATCTACAAGCTTCTGAGCTTGTAGATCGGCTATTTTTGCTACGACAGTAATATATGGCCCTAGGGAGTGAGTGTGGAAATATAGTGGCTCCATCGTCAAAGTTGCCCATGTGTGCTGTATACTGTAGAATCCAGCGTGTCCGTTTGGTTCCATTTGCACACTCTGAGTTACAGACATGTAAAAGCAAATCCCCCTCCTCTCTCTCTCGCATTCCCTCTATACCTCTCTTTCAATCTCTCTCTCTCTCTCTTTCAATCTCTCTCTCTCTCTCTTTCAATCTCTCTCTCTCTCTCTCTCTCGCACTCTCTCTCTCTCTTTCAATCTCTCTCTTTCAATCTCTCTCTCTCTCTCTCTCGCTCGCACTCTCTCTCTCGCGCACTCTCTCTCTCTCTCTCTCCTCTCTCTCTCTCTCGCATTCCCTCTATACCTCTCTTTCAATCTCTCTCTCTCTCTCTCTCTCTCTCTCTCTCTCTCTCTCTCCATCTCTCTCTCTCTCCATCTCTCTCTCGCACTCTCTCTCTCTCTCTCTCTCGTTATTAATTCTTCCCTAAAACGAGTCATTCAGGAGTAAAATTGCCGCGCACACGACAAGAACGATTACGGTTGTAATGTCTCTTCTCTGGGTAGAGGGGTGTGCAGGCTTTGCTGCTTCCCTAACCGGATCAGACTGCCTAACAACCTACGCGGCGGGCTTGGCATTAACACGACCTTCTGCAATGCATGATGGGTCGTCCTGAGGTGAGCCAGGGGTTCGTACAGTGGGGACTACGTATACTCGGGGCGACATTACACAGATCCTTACACGGTGTTACCACCTTGCACCTTATATGTCTAACCTCATGTACATATTGTACCTGCTGGTCTATGCGATGTGTACAATTTACAATTTAGGCATTTAGCAGACGCTCTTAATCCAGAGCGACTAACATTAGGCAAGAACAAAAGCATGGGAATACATCACATATATAAAATGCATTTATCATGAAACATGCGTAAGCTAAGAACGTAACTAGAACATATCTATATAATGACACTATACATATAAACTATACATATATACTATACTATGCTATACATATGTGCTATGAGGTGCTATGACTACATACAATGCAATTATTGTGCTGTCTACGTGACATGCTATATTATTGTGCTGTCTACGTGACATGCTATATTGTTGTGCTGTCTACGTGACATGCTATATTATTGTGCTGTCTACGTGACATGCTATAAGTTTCAAATGCTATCTAAGTCTAAAAAGTGCTATCTAAGGGGGTAGGATAAGTGCTATGGGCCATGGTGGAGTCTGAAAAGGTGGGTTTTCAGACTACGGCGGAAGATTGGGAGTGATGCTGCAGTTCTGATTGCAACGGGGATCTGTACAATTTCCAATTTAGGCGTTTAGCAGACGCCCTTGTCCAGAGCGACTTACAATAAGCAAGGTAAACACATACCTGTATCAAATGTAGAGCCTCAGTAAACTATAGGATCACAGCTAAATAATGAACTCGGTTCTGCTTCTCTAAACAATATCTTATCATAATAAATCTGTACATTGAAACTATAGGACACTGCAGGTAATCAGTGAACCTCGCACAGCTGTCTAAATAACACGGCATCTAAATTAAATGTTTAATATACCGTGGTCGAGATAAACACGCCTAAAGTAACACAAACACGAGAACAAATTGACAAGGAATGTCTGCGTGGTAATCATATGGTCTATTGACATGTTTTTCTTAACAATTAGATTTGTCTCCTTGCTCTCCCTCTCCTCCTCCTCCTCCTGTCTCCTTGCTCTCCCTGTCCCCCCTCCCTCCTCCTCCTCTCTCCTTGCTCTCCCTGTCCCCCCTCCCTCCTCCTCCTCTCTCCTTGCTCTCCCTGTCCCCCCTCCCTCCTCCTCCTCTCTCCTTGCTCTCCCTGTCCCCCCTCCCTCCTCCTCCTCCTCTCTCCTTGCTCTCCCTGTCCCCCCTCCCTCCTCCTCCTCTCTCCTTGCTCTCCCTGTCCCCCCTCCCTCCTCCTCCTCCTCTCTCCTTGCTCTCCCTGTACCGCTCCTCCTCCTTTTCTTCCGAAAACAACCAAAACGAACGCAGATTCTGACGTATGATATGATGCATGTTGTCACGTGTTAACAATCTTTATAGTAAAATGGGATCTTGTAGATTGACTATTTTCAAACAGCAAAAAATGTAAATATTGTTTAAACCGTTCTTCATGTTGCAGTGGACCCCTGGAACCTCACCAAGGACCGCTAGGCTGTCCCCGGACCCCACTTTGAGAACCGCTGCGTTAACCCATTTTGGGCGGGAACCCCTTTTGGTGTTTTAAACATTTATGTTTTAAACATTATGTTTAGCTATTGAAAAAATATTTTTGAAAAGTCGTGAAAAAGGGGCCGCAAATCTTTGAATATAATATTTCAGAGTGAACATTTTTAACTGAAATATTGGCTTCTGGGGAGGCCCCTGGAACAACATATTTTGAGACGGGGGTCCGTGGCCCAATAGAGATAATTCTGGGGGTCCTTGACATGAAAAAGGTTGAGCACAACCGACATATATTTTTTTACAGATTTTTTTTAGGATTTAGAAGCCTTTTTATATCGACCTCAGTCCAAAATGGGTTAAGATCTGGAAGACATTGCACAATAACATAACACATGGGGGCATGCTTTACATCAAACTGGAGGTTCATCAGAGATATGTAATCTATACAAGACATATTGTACGATATGCATATTACGTGTCAGCATTCTTTATATCAAACTGGAGGAAATACAGGCCACATATCACTGAGCGTTGACCTTTTGATGCATGATGTTATAGTTAGTCTGGTTTACATCTGAACATAGATGGATGATACAACACCTCAGGAAGGGGAAAGCTATTACTACTAGGGACAATACACACCCGTTACACAGCCAATACCATCTTTGACCACCAGGGCGACGGTACACTACACAGTACCTTCTCTGCAGGCTAGGGCCTCAAGATCGTTTGTTCCCATAAGTATAGGACTTATGAACAAGCAGGCCCCGTCTCAGTTCCGTGCATAAAGTGTGATGTGATGCCTCTTGGAACTATGACTGGTGGCCTTCTGTTGGCATTGTTTCTTTATGTTCTATGTACTGTGATCTGTTTGTTTCCATATGTCTTATGTATATCCTGATGACTGCTGCGCACAAAACAAATTTTCCGAAAGGACAAATAAAGTATCTATCTATATATCACCTTCCGCAGCCCTCCAATAATAACCCATTTAGGTCTTGTATATCTGCTATTTTTAATAGCTATATGCTTTCCCAGTTTTAAGGGGTTCAATGGAAAATGTATCCCAAAATAAAGTTATTTCTATGAATCAGTACAGGGCAGTGTTATTCACGTATAGTCAACGGTCTGATTGATCCGAAATAGAGTAGCTGTAGTCTATCAAAGTGTTTTTGATTTATCTTAATTTATAAATCATTTACCCCATTTTGGGTTTTAAACATTATGTTATAATTTAACTATTGAAAAATAGCAGATGTACAAGCTCATAGCGTGCCACCGAGTGGCACGCTACGAGCTTGTAGGTCTGCTATTTTTGAAAAATCGTGAAAATATTTATTTCAGAAAACTGGAGGATTTAGAAGATTTTTTTTAAATTTCGAGGTCAGGCATAATTGGGCTAACCCTATATTATGCTGTGCTATCAGTCTTTGTCTTTGCTGTCTTGCCGAAGATATCCTCAATGAATGTATGGATTGTAAAAGGTTTCTACAACAAGGGCCATCTCTCCAAAATCAACCAGCATTAAACTTGGGGTCTGCAGTTAAATAATCTGAAACGTCAATGAAAAATGGATGCTCGCTCTTATAAGAGTGTACAAATGAGAACACATGGACCCGTTTGGTTCCATTTTGCTGCACTCTCTCTCCGAGTGAAATTAAAAGTCAGCTTTTTTTGACATCCCTCCATTCCGGCTGCCAGCAGCGCTTTCTAGGGCAGCCAGCATATAGGCCTCGTTCCTGGAGAGATAGTCACACATTAACCGCTGATTCCAACCACAATTAATCAATTGACAGGGAAATCGGGAGGGCCTGCGTGCGTACGCACTGCAGCCTACGCCTGCTAGGCGCTAACTTCTCAGAGAGAGAGAGAGAGAGAGAGAGAATAGAAAAAATGAGCGATGGAGAGGCAGAGAGAAAAGAGAAAATTAAATGTAAGGAGGAGAGAGAGGGTGAACTGATTTGGATCGGTATATATGACAGAGTCTCCAACATGTTCCACATGCCTGCGGGAACTCCTTCAGAAGTCAGAGGAAGGAAGCAACCCACCCCACCCTACCTCCCCCCAAGACCGCCGCTATACTCACCCCCACCCACCCCCACCCCACCCTACCGCCCCCCAAGAACGCCGCTACTCACCCCCACCCTACCACCCCCCCAAGACCACCGCTACTCACCCCCACCCCCCACCCAACGCCCCCTGCACTCCTCCTCACCCCCACCCCCATAGTGGTGGAAGAAGTACTCATACTATACTGACAAAATAAAAGTAGCAATACCACAATATAAAATATAGCAGATCTACTGTACAAGCTCGCAATGTTTCACGATGCAAAGTTTAAACTATAGGACTCAAGTGGTTAGTGTATGTTTTTTATATAGTAACTTTGCTATAGTGTAAAGCTATTAAACTATTAAAAAGTGCAATATTTGCCTCTGCGATGTACCAGAGTATATAGAGATAGTATAATTTCCACCACCGCCAGCGTCCCACTCAGTCTTGCTGGCAACAGTGTAACGAACAGATTAACAATTAACGTCTTCATCAAAGGACCCTCCCCACCTGGCACGAAGGTGGGTCGCTTCTCCTCCCCCCACAGACCCAGACGTCTGCTCGCTCGCGCGTGTGTGTGTGTGTGTGTGTGTGTGTTGCCTCCGCAATTACCGGCCTGCCTGCTGCAACCCTGCTGCAACCAGCATGCAGACATGCGGGGCTTATTGCGACACACATGGTTCATTTATATCAGCGAGTAGAAGTAGGGACATCTTCATAGTTCATACCCTGGTAGTCTGACGTCATTTACACATCCTACAGTTGGATGCCACCGAGCTTGTCCCTTTCTGTTTAACTGTCCTTTTAGTTTCGCAAATGTCACAAAATTAGTTCCTAATATTGCGTCAAATAAAATAAACAAATGATACCGGCGGTTTTACTTGGATATTAAGAAGAATCAACGGACGGCGAGAAACTGCCGCCGAATTAGTAGTAGTAGTAGTAGTTTTTGCCAGATACAGACTGAATCAAATATGAGTGACAGTGATAGTTATTTTTGGTCCACAATTCTTATATGAGATGATTTTAAGATGACCCAATGTTACTCTCCATAGAGACATTACTTCCACAACCCAGAGGATGAGACGTCAGGACTTGGGTAGTACTGTATATGGAACTTATAGTGTTGGATATCTGTGATATGACTCCATATCACTATTACCATTGTTGCAAACGTTTGGCTCGATTACGATTAAAAAACAATTCTTTTAAAATAATATAAAAGTGAAAGTAGCTGAACTTCAAGCTCACAAGCGTGCAGCTATATTGTACTCTTATTGTATACTTAAGTGGTTAATCAGGGTAATCCCGACTATTCAACTAATCTACAAATGTCATTTTTGAGTGGTGTAAACCACTAGTACAACTGGCTTTGTTAGTCTGTGCAGAAAAAATGAGCATGGTTGCTATGTTCACCCTGTTCACCCGGGTGTGATTTAATTATTGTTGAGTGGTGTAAACCACTCCTACAACTGGCTTTGTTAGTCTGTGCAGAAAAAATGAGCATGGTTGCTATGTTCACCCTGTTCACCCGGGTGTGATTTCATTACGTCAGACATGATTTCATTACGTCAGACAGGCTATATAAGACCTTACACCACTCAGTTCACACAGGTGTGATTTTTTATACAGTATATTGTCGTGTGTGTGCGTGTGTGTGTGTGTGTGTGTGTGTGTGTGTGTGTGTGTGTGTGTGTGTGTGTGTGTGTGTGTGTGTGTGTGTGTGTGTGTGTGTGTGTGTGTGTGTGTGTGTTCGTTCGTTCGTTCGTTCGTTCATTCATTCATTCATTCATTCATTTAACTACCCACTTAAATACCCCACATTGTACAACCAGAAAAAAAAATCACCTCATGGGGACATTCTGGGGTCCCTGAAAAAGGGGTAATTTTCATGGCTAATACTTTTAAAACGTATTTAATTATTTTACAGCTATGTGTATGTGTATGCATGTGTGCATGCGTGCTTGCATGCGTGTGTAATAATTCCATGAAGGCATATAATTTACGTTATCTCTAATGAACCAATGCTTATCAGCCAAAAGGCCAAAACGGCACAAATTATTGCCACATTCAGCTTTTGCCAAATTCATGATGAGGCACTTCAGCAAAGATATAATTTCTATCAAACTTTGAGCTCACTGCCTAAATAAACGCCACAGAACAGTACCATTTTCTCGAAGTTTTCATGTCAATTAATTATGTATTTGAATTGGCCGCTTGTCCATTTGAAAAGAATTTGTGCCAGGGACGCCCATACAAGATTTGTGTTGTTAAAATGTTTTTAAGATTTTGAAAATAGCCGATGGACTATATACTGTTATGTACTGTAGGGTTTAAGTGGTGAAACTGCCCCTGGAACCCCTCCAAGGACCCCTGGGGGTCCTCGGAAACTACTTTGAGAGCCACTGCTTTATAGAAAAGGTTTAACACAGCGTCCAAAGTATTAGAACCCCATGGCGAACGAACATAAAAAACACTCCATGACACTAATCACCTCCCTCACTGAGAGGGGAGGATTGATAGCGGATATTCAACTCCATAATGTTTAGCATGAATATGCAATATAGCCATGAATGTTGCGACTAAAAGGTGTGAAATACATTGAAATATGAAAAGTGCATGAATGTATTGGAGCTGTACATTCTGTGGTCTACAATTTACAATTTAGGCATTTAGCAGACGCTCTTAATCCAGAGCGATTTACATTAAGCAATAACAAAAGCATGGCATACATCATATAAAAAGTAGTTATCATGAATCATGCGTAAACTAAGAACGTAACAGTGGAGTATCTATGTAAACTATACAAACTATAATATATTATATATTATACATGTGTACTATAAAGTGCTATGACTACATAAAATGCAATTCTAGTGCTGTCTACGTAACAAGCTATAAGTCTGTTTAAAATACTATCTAAGTCTACATAAAGTGCTATCTAAGGGGCTAGGCTAGGGCAAGTGCTACGGGCCATGGTGGAGTCTGAATGAGAGCGAGGTGCCACCGTCTCGACTGTCATTACAGCAGTGTTTCTCAAAGTGGATGCCAATGTGACGCAAGTCCTAGTGCACGGTGCCTCAGAATACTTTAATAATAATATTTGGAATACATCACTTGATTTAACCCATTTAGGCCTGACGTTGAAATTAAAAAAACGTTCGCTCTGAAAGAATATATATATTCAAAGATTCGTGCCGCATTTTTCCGATTTTTCAAAAAAGCAGACCTACAAGTTCATAGCGTGCCACTCGGTGGCGCGCTATGAACTTGTAGATCTGCTATTTTTCAATAGCTAAAGTTTAACAGAATGCTTGAAACACCAAAAGGGGTTCCCGCCCAAAATGGTGCCATGACGCAAGTCCCAGTGCACGGTGCCTCAGAATACTTTAATAATAATATTTGGAATACATCACTTGATTTCAACATAACATTTAAATAAAGTTCCTTCACGCACATCCAGCTTCGGCTTTAGTAACTCTGAGGACCCATGACGGGGAAGTACATCTACTCAAGTACTGTTAATACATTTTGGGCGGGAACCCTTTTTGGTGTTTTATGCATTATGTTATGTACTTTAGCTATTTAAAAATAGCAGATCTACAAGCTCATAGCGCGCCAAATCTTGACAGAAAACTGTCAGGATTTAGAAGACATTTTATAAATTTCGACGGCAGGCCTAAATGGCTTAAAGGGGCATTCCACTCATTTTCAACATTTTACTATGTCATTAATATACCTTAGAGCTGTTGTGTGGAAATAATAAAAAGGTTCCCCCATTCTGTGTTTCCTAGAACTAGAGGTCTGAAAAAAATCATTAACATGGTGAAACACATCTTGATGATGTCATCAAGATGTGTTTCACCATGTTAATGATTTTTTTCATAATTACAGTTCTAGGAAACACAGAATGGGGGGACCTTTTTTATTATTTCCACACAACAGCTCTAAGGTATATTAATGACATAAAATGTTGAAAATGGGTGGTTTTCCCCTTTAAGTACAATTTTGCGTTTTGTTTTCTTTCTTCTTGTTTTCCCCCTTTTTACAGTATTTACAAGTTTCAGGACTTTTACTCTCACTACATCTCAGAGGCAAATATTATACTGTTACTCCACTACAATAATTTGACCACTTGAGTTACTATAAGTTACTCTGTAGATTTTGATTACTATTACAAAACATACGTTATACACTTTCAGCCATATACAGTATATACATTTCAGCTATTTGAAAATAGCCAATGTACTGTACGCCTATTTGTAGATCTGCTATTTTCAAAAGATTTGTATACCTTTGAAAACTTGAAATGGGACAAACAGTACTATATGGACCATTCTTTTGGTAAATAATTACTTTATTGAGTTAAACGTTGTCGTTTAACTCAATGAAGTAATTATTTATTACTTTATTTATGTATTACCTTATTGGCCCTGCACCCACTGTCGAGGTGCGTGTAAATAAGTATGCTCACATACAGTACTGTATACCATGAGTACTTTTAATTTTGGTACTATAAAGTAAAATGTGATGCCAATTAGGGCATTCACTTCTAGTCATTTTTACTAGTTGACTAGTTGCCTAGTTTACTAGTCGACTAGTCGACTAGTTGTTTAACCACCTATTATGTTAAAAAAAAAAAAAAACATTTTTTTTTTTTTGGGAAATAAATATTTGTACATTTAAAAACTGTGTACATTGGTGACTATAACTATAATCTACCTGATATTGAGGCCTAAAAAAAAAAAAAAAAAAAAAACTTTTTTTTTTTTTTTTCTTCTTATCAACTAGTCGACTAGTACCAGCAAGGTCGACTAGTGGATTTACTAGTCGACTAGTAAACTAGTCGACTAGTAAACTAGTCGACTAGTTGCTTAATGCCCTAATGCCAATACTTTTGTACTTTTACTCAACTATATTTGAATTCCGAAACTTTTACTCGTAACATGCAGGATTTCTTTGCAGTAGCCTATTGATACTCAAGCACTTTTTTTCCCCACGACTGTTTGCGCTCGATCGGGTCGGTGCGTTTCAGAGGACACGGTGCTATACGGTCAAGAAGCCTCGATGGCCCAGGAGGGTGTTATTATGGAAGGTTAGCCACCATGCTGCAGACTGCACACAGGGTGGGGGGGGGGGGGGGGGGGGGGGGGCTTATAAGTGGGCCAGCTGTCTAAATTGCAAACGTTGCTCTCTAATCCCAGGAGAATTAACAGTTCTTCCTGTGCAGGGGGCCCGGACCCCCCCCCCTGCCCCGTCCGTCCGTCCGTCCCTCCGGACCCCCCTCCTACTCTCCTGTCCTCTTGTGCTGTTTAGATGTGTGAGCCCGATAGAGCTGCTAGGTCAACAACAGGTCTGGACCGGGCCCGCTGGGAACCTCACCGTCCCACAGAGAGAGACAGAGAGAGAGAGAGAGAGAGACAGAGAGAGAGAGAGAGAGAGAGACAGAGACAGAGACAGAGACAGAGAGAGAGAGAGAGAGAGAATTACCTGATTTACAAGGCCCAGTGACGCACATAATAGTTCAAATAATGTACATGTAGTATTGTCTATGGAATATACTTCTCCAGAAAACACAGCCTTCAAAATATGATATCAGTTCGATAAAAAATATGGCATTTGTAATGATGATACCAATAGCCTATCGTTTATGTATCATTTAATTTAGATACATATGTGAGACCACTCCCACCATTCCAGAGAGACAGACAGGGCGGTGGGGGTGGGGGGGGGGGGCAGGGGGAGACCACGGATGGGGTCAGGGTCAGTGGTGCAAAGTAACAACGTACTTGGCTGTAGCTCAAACACGGTACGTGAGCACAATTTAGTTTGTGCAGGTTTCTTAGCAGGTGAACATGTTAATCTGTAGCCTGATGATGTTCACCTTTGTGACTGCAGGTACATCAACAGGTTAAACATTGAACACAAAGTAATTATTTTCCACCTGTAGCTGAGAAAATAGT
>NW_027637068.1:25000-43709 GCF_951216825.1 Electrona antarctica | reverse complement strand
TGTTTATAGCTAAAGGATAGGGTTGATCCGATCAGCTGATCGGAAATCGGGGGCCGATCATGTCATTTTCAAATGATCGGAATCGGATCAGGAGCAAAAAAAACCTGATCGGGACATCCCTAGTATCAATAATTATAACTGTATCATGATATTAGACTGGATATTGTACTATTGTGTTATGGCATAAAGTGTTCTAGAAAAATATAAATATCGGGTGCGTTCGGAAATGCGCACCGGGAGCACACTCACCTATTAGTTTGCATTGCACAGTGCGCTGTTTCCGAACGCGGCCATCGAATAAGGAAAAATCGGTATCGGCAGATACTCAAAATCAAATGAAAAAAAAAATCACACCTGTGTGAACTGAGTGGTGCAACTCCCCTCTCCCCCTGCCCCCTCTCTCTCTGTGTAATTAGCACTAGGCAACAGTGCAGCACTATCTCTCTCTCTCTGTTTCTGGGCAAAACAGCGCCACTTTTGCCCCTACTGGTACTCAGTCACATAGCCACACACATAGCCACACACATAGTCACATAGGTTAAGACGGACATTGCTGTTCCTTTGAGTGGTTGCACCACTCAAAGAACGTGATGGGGACATCCCTAGTAAAGGATGAACATCACATCCACTGTAGTGAAACAGAAGCTTTACACACGTTTACTGTGGGGTCACGCAATCAATGTTCCACCAGGATCCACGGGATCCAAACATTTAATCCCCATTTGAAATCTGTTATTTTGTGATCCGGAGGATCAGCATAATATAGGATCATCACCCTGATCCAGATTCATCGTATTTATAATGAAACATAATGTTTGGCTCTGGTTATCCACTCTAAATCTACCCCTCCAATGTATGAACATTTGGAAGGTTCGAACTAGTTGGATCGGCTATTCCATCCCTTTAACAAACTAATCTCTTCATTTAAAGGTCACTGATTTCCCCACTAAAGGTCACTGATTTCAAATCAAGACATGCATGCACCCAATATAGAGTTTAGTTGTAAAACACTCAGCGTTCTTGATGTAGTTATTTTCTCACACAAAACAGTATAGAGTACAGTATAGTGTTGATTTTGACAGCAAATTCTGATTTAGATTAGTCATTAGATTAGTCATTTCAGTCAGCTGAAATGTTATAGTTTTAGTTGACCATAAGATTTTAGTAGACTAAAATCTACAGTTGATTTTGTCAACTGTATTTTGGATCATGATGGCATTGGATGATGATCATCATGATATTTTCGGCACACAGCTGAGTATAAATTACTAGGCATTTCGAAAATAGCAGATGTACAAGCTCACAACACGTCACACGTGCGGCCGTGTGCGCACGCGCACGCACACAAACACACTTAAAAATACAAACTTTTTTTTTTTTCTTTTTACAACTTTCAAAATGCATTTATACTTCCTATTCATACGGATTACATATAAGAACTTAGTTGAGGGTCGGCCCCCAAACACTGTTTGAGAACCACAGGAGCAGCAGTAATGTGTCTCTGTAGACACAGGTAGAGTGCTGTAATGTGTGTCCAAACTGCAGGTGATCCATGGCAGAGTTAAGTGGAGCACTGTCTCCACAGGCCTCTGCCTCTCAGTGCACCGAATGAACAGCACGCACACACACACCCTGCAGTGTGTATGGATCCACAGAGAGACCCCAGATCTATATGACTACCCACCTGGCGCATGCACGCACACACGCTCGCACACGTACACACACGCTCGCACACGTACACACACACACACACACACACACACACACACACACACACACACACACACACACACACACACACACACACACACACACACACACACACACACACACACACACACACACACACACACACACACACACACACACACACAAATGTACTCACTCGCATGTGGCTGTACGTGCTCGTGCATGCGGTCAGGCACACACATATGCAGACTCGCATACTGTACAAGGCTATAGCGACCTCCTGCTTGACTATAGTACAAATACACAAATGTACGCAGTCACATGCTTCATGCTCTTTTATCTGCACATATGTGCACGTGCACACACGCACGCGCACACGGTTAACCAATTCTGTACGGGAACCCCTTTTGGTGTTTTAACTAAGCATTATGTTATACTTTAGCTGTTGAAAAATAGCAGATCTACAAGCACATAACGCTACGTGCTTGTAGGGCTGCTATTTTTGAAAAATCGTGAAAATGCGGCACAAATCTTTGAATATATATTCTTTCAGAATACTTAAATTTGTTTTTTTTCGACGTCAGGCCTGAATGGGTTAAGTGCTCTTTCAGAAGGTACCAGCGTCGGGGCCTGTTCACCCCCGCGTTTAGATCAATCGTCGGCCGTTAATGTGAAATAATTGAAGTTTCTCCTGGACACCTCCCTCCTCCCCCGCTGCACACATGCAGCTTCGTACAAAGAGGGTGTGTGCATGTGTGTGCGTATGTGCGTGCGTGCGTGCGTGCGTGCGTGCGTGCGTGCGTGCGTGCGTGCGTTAGGTGAAGGATGTTTTTTAATTCACACCGTCAGTGCTAACGGGCGGTGGGACCTGCAAATTGACATGTGTGGCTCTTGCGTGACAAATAAAAAAGCAGATCTCTCCCTCTCCCCTGATAATAGGCTCCATGCACAGCAGCCATTTTGGAAATAACATCTTCCTATACCTCCTGGGCCTCTTCTGACTTCCTTCACAGGTGTTACCGATGATACTAATTAACCCATTTTGACGGTCAAAATGGGTCAAAATTTGACCTGAGATCAGATTCTAAAAATGTCTTCTACATCCTGACAGTTTTCTGAAAAAGCTATGTTTCTATGTCGGTCGTTCTTCGATTTTTCAAAAATAGCAGACCTACAAGCTCGTAGCGCGCCACTCGGTGGCGCGCTACGAGCTTGTAGGTCTGCTATTTTTCAATAGCTAAAGTATAACATAATGCTAACACCAAAAGGGGTTCCCGCCCAAAATGGGCTAATTAAGGCTCTGTTCCATTTAGTGTCCAGTGGTTCTCAAACTTTTAAGGACCGCCATAACTCTGCCTGTGTACAAAATGGAACCAAATGTACACTCTCAAGAGTTACACACCCGAATAGAGGCCATTCGGAACCCACTCAAGGGCACTTTTGAGACCCACTGGTGGAGCAGAGTGTTTCCAGTGAGCCAACCAACATGGACAATAGCAGCACCCTGACTCTGTTTGACCAGAATGGAACCACATGGACCCATCCATCCATTCATCTTCAACCGCTTATCCTTAGTCAGGTCGCGGGGGCAACAGCTCCACCAGAGTGCTCCAGACTT
Source organism: Electrona antarctica (assembly GCF_951216825.1). Taxonomy (NCBI): domain Eukaryota; kingdom Metazoa; phylum Chordata; class Actinopteri; order Myctophiformes; family Myctophidae; genus Electrona; species Electrona antarctica. The sequence continues at coordinate 40,402 of NW_027637068.1, read as the reverse complement.
CCCTCTCCAGAGCAACATTAGTGACTTCCTGCTGGGGGATTCCGAGACGTTCCAAGGCCAGTGAGTCGATGTGCTTCCTCCAACTGCGCCTTGGTCTGCCCCGGGGTCTCCTCCCAGTGGGACGTGCGTCGAGGACCTCCCTAGGGAGGCGCCCGAGAGGCATCCTAACCAGATGCCCCGAACCACCTCAGCTGGCTTCCAGGCGAAGGAGCAGCGAGTCTCTCTCGTGTGACTGAACTTCTCACCCTATCTCTAAGGGAGATGTCAGACTCCCGTCGAAGAAAACTCATTTCGGCCGCTTGTATTCGCGACCAAATGGACCCTTGCAGTTCTATTTGGTTCCATTTGTACACAGAGGTAAATTAACACTGAACATTGAACGGGAGGCATATTGTGGTCCCAGATACAAGTCGTAACAAATGGTGGTCCGTATTGATCTAACGCAAATCAAAGCGGTGGTCCTGAAACGTGACACTAAACACGCTGCGGCTCCACAGAACTCTGTGGCTCTCCCCCCAAAAAACGACAGCCCGTTTCTAATTAACGCTAATCGCCAAGCTGGCGTTCGGGCCAGCTCTGCATGCCATTTGGACCCACACCAACTTACCTTTCCTTTTTTTTCTCTTTTGTGAAAATGTAGATTTTATTTAGCTTTTATTTAAGCCATGACAGGGTCAATTAACGGTGAAAACACATTGAATTAATGAAGACCGTCTTCTGGCAAAGACTCCAAGCTCGCTAGCCCATTGGTTCCTAAACATTTTAGCGAGTCAAGACCCAAAAAAAGAAAGACATTTTGCGAGGGACCCAAACTAGAGTGAAGATAGCAGGCTATACGTATAGCCTGGGCAGCATTCCATTTGGGGTTTATGATCCGGTCGGAAGCGGATGGGAACTTTCGTCATGTTGTAGAACTTGTAGTCAATGATTTGTAGTCATCTGGCAGGAAACCACAAAGGTGGAATCAGTACTATGAATTGTGGGTACTTCTTATTCCGCCTTGTGGTTTCCTACCTGATGACTACAAATCAGTGACTACATACAACAGTGGTTCCCAAAGTGGGGTCCGGGGACCCCCAGGGGTACTTGAGGGAGTTCCAGGGGGGACCCAGCTAAATGATAATTTGGACCAAATGGACCCTTTATGGGTCTGTAACTCAGAGAGTGTACAAATGGAACCAAATGGACCCTTTATGGGTCTGTAACTCAGAGAGTGTACAAATGGAACCAAATGGACCCGTTAATTAGCATTGATTTTACAATATAAATTGGGGGTCCCAGAGATAGAAATGCTATTCAATGGGGGGTCCGTAGACTAATGCATGTCAAACTGGGGGTCCTTGAAATTAAACGGGTTGAAAATCACTGCCACCATAAACATCTTCTCTTATTGGGGTCCCTGGCATATCTTTTCAAATGGGGGGTCCGCGGGCTATTTAGTGTCAATTTGGGGGTCCTTGACATGAAAACGTGTGGGAACCACTGATATACAACATGACACAAACTACCATCCGCTCCAGACCGGTTCACACGGCCATTTTGGAACACAGACCAGGCGTTCCTCCGAGGTGTAAAGCCTGGTGACGCGGAGTTGGATCACGCCAGATCCGTGTTACGGAAATGAGCTGATCTACATGCTCATAATGTGTCGCTATGCGACGGATTGTGAACTTGTATATATCAGCATTATTTCACAGGCCAGGAAAGACGTCGTCGACATGGAGGACGGGATGTGGGTGGAGATTGCCGTGGTGTTGCACCATGCAGCTCTCGCGTTGTGTGCGTGTGTGTTGGCGTGTGCATGTGCGTGTGTGTGTGTGTGAGCGAGCATGTGTGTGTGTGAGCGAGCATGTGTGTGTGTGCGTGTGTGTGCGTGTATGTGTGTGTGTGTGTGTGTGTGAGCGAGCATGTGTGTGTGTGCGTGCGTGTATGTGTGTGTGCGTGCGTGTATGTGTGTGTGTGTGTGTGTGTGTGTGTGAGCGAGCATGTGTGTGTGCGTGTGTGTGCGTGTATGTGTGTGTGTGTGTGTGTTTGTATAGGAACTTAGGAAGTAGAGGAGGCTCATCTTTGCTCTCACTTTTGACGCACGTCAACTTAACATCTTAGTCTAGTTTTCATGTGTTGACAAAATTGTCACTATAGTTAGTTTTCGTTTTAGTCATAGCTTTGTTTTTTTAATTCGTTTTCATTTGGTTTGCGCCAGTGGGAAAAATAAAGCTAGTCGACAAGCATTTTTCATCGTATAGTTTTAGTCGATGAAATCAACACCGGGTCCTTGAGGATCGTTTTTGAAATACGCCAGCGGCTGCAGCGCTGAAAATAGGTCTAGCCGCCGCGCCGGGCTATAGCTCACACACCCATGCAATATTAACCACGGCTCACATATCTCAACCTGTGTGCCGGTGAAAGGGAGAGGGTCGATGTGCAGTTTACCTGCTGCACGGGGCTCCATTCCAGGACACACTCTCACTCCTAACGCTATAACTAACAACTTTTAATATTTCATCGGGGCGGCCATGGGCGATACGTTTTAGAGAGAGAGAGCCTCCGAGACGTTTCTGTACTCTAGCCCATTTTGACCTGAGATCAGACTCTAAAAATGTCTTCTACATCCTCACAGTTTTCTGAAAAAGCTTTTTCTATGTCAGTCGTTCTTCGATTTTTCAAAAATAGCAGACCTACAAGCTCGTAGCGCGCCACTCGGTGGCGCGCTATGAGCTTGTAGATCTGCTATTTTTCAATAGCTAAAGCATAACATTATGCTAACACCAAAAGGGGTTCCCGCCCAGAATGGGCTAGAAACCAGTCAGAGAGAGAGAGAGAGAGAGAGAGAGAGAGAGAGAGAGAGAGAGGGGATATATCCACTCTCACTTTGTTCAGATTATTTCTGTACCTGTTCAAACATGCTCGCGTGGTCAATTATTCATCCTCGCTCAGCCCACCCGCCAGCGTGCGTAAAATATAGACCTCTAGTCTGCACGGACTGCTTTTACCTCGTCATGTTGAAACTGTACCTTAGGCATTAAAACGTGTTTTCACTACAAACCCAACGTACTGTAGCACTTCATCTCTATCGGGTGAAAACCTCATGTCCAAAACTGTTATACTTTTCAGGATTCCAAATTCAACAGAGCAAAAAAATAATAGCAGTTTCGAGCTTGCAGGTTCTGCGATTTGTGATACTTTTGTGTGACGCTGTAGTATGATCAATTAAGTATAGGTGGTTAATTGAAATAAAAATAAAATGAACAGTGGTGGAAAAAGTACTCAATACTGCAATTTAGAACTACTAAGTAAAAGCACGGAATTTAAAATGTACTTGAGTAAATGTACAAAAGTATCGGCATCAAAATGTACTTAAAGTACTAAAAGTAAAAGTACTCATATTGCAGAATGTCCCATTTCACAAGTTCAAAATGTGTACAACATCTATTGAAAATAGCAGATCTACATCAGATCTTGTAGATCTGCTATTTTCAAATTGCCAAAATGTATAGGGTTGAAGTGGTTAATGTATGTTTTCTAATCAAAATTAAATTCACCAAAGTAACTAGTAACTAAAGTTTTCAAATAATTGTAGTGGAGTAAAAGTACAAATCTTGGCTCTGGGATGTAGTGGAGTAGAAGTAAAAGTATTGGAAATTGGAAATACTCAAGTAAAGTAGAAATACCTCAAAATTGTACTTAAGTACAGTACTTAAGTAAAAGTACTTTCCACCACTGAAAATGAAATAAATAATATGGAGGTAAGAGGTTTTCTGACTTAAGTAATGCACAACCTGGTCTGTTTGGAGAGGCTCACATTTAGTGGTGAATTATAGATGGACCTTGTACTGTAGAAGGGGTTATGTGTTGTGATCCATAGCCTCTCATGTACGGTAAGACCGATATGAGAGTGAAGTGGTGTGGCGGAACGTTAACAACTCCAGAGTGGAGTTTTAAAATAAAGATTACTTCATTTTAAAACAACAATTTTTTTTATTTTATAAAAACGTAGGCCCTGTGGTGCTATCCGCCAGGTATTTAAAGGTAGGGTTTTTGTCAAAAGCTTAAAGCACTATTATTCCGATAGTAATCATTGCGATAGTGTGTTTGTTCATTGAGATCAGTTTGTTCTCTCTCTCTCTCTCTCTCTCTCTCTCTCTCTCTCTCTCTCTCTCTCTCTCTCTCTCTCTCTCTCTCTCTCTCTCTCTCTCTCTCTCTCTCTCCTCTCTCTCTCGTCTCTCTCTCTCTCTCTCTCTCTCTCTCTCTCTCTCTCTCTCTCTCTCTCTCTGCCCCTCTCTCTCTGCCCCCTCTCTCTCTCTCCCTCTCTCTCCTTCTTTCATGTAAGAATGGGTGTGATTAGCCACTGTCTGATCTCAATGGGACATCTCCTTTTCAACGCAGAGGAGATGGAAAAGGACGACGATAAGAGCACGAGTGGTAAAACATGCTCTTGATGATTAAATGATATAAATGGACACTAACGCTCTTGTGGTATTTTTGATTAAAGTTGAACAGGAAAACGACATTGGTTCTTTTGACCAAAGTTCTATTCTTCTTGCATAATATGGCAATTGACCTTATGCAGACTTATCCATACTCAAACACTTAGGGGAAAAGAATCCCCTGTAATGAAGTAGCTCATAACATATCTACAGTGGATTTGTATGATTCTTGTTATTGTGTTTGTTATTCCACGGAATGGGATTTTCTTGTTTTTTCCTCATGTCATTAATTTGATTTTTTATGTTAAAGGACCACTTCACCACTTTTCAACCTATCTTCATATAATAGGTCCTCACTAATAATCATGAAAAAATGGTGCAATTTTTTTCTACTCTGTCTCATAGGAGGGCTGTGGGCAGTTCAGAAACCGTCCTCCAGTGACATCATCGATGGGGCATACAAGCTAATATAAACTGCAGGCTTTCTAGTCCTGAAAAGTTGCAATGCAAAAATGGAAGCCATCGTTGTCACGATAATGAAAATCTAAACATAAAAAAAAAAAAAACTTGTTTAAAAAAAAAATCTGCCTAATGATGATGTCACTGGAGGACGGTTTCTAAACTGCCCACAGCCCTCCCATGAGACACAGACTGAGTAGAACAAAATCGTGCCATTTCATCATGATTATTAGTGAGGACCTATTATATGAAGATAGGTTGAAAAGTGGTGAAGTGGTCCTTTAAAATGACGTACGTTAGGTGTCCATATAGATTAATTCATCCTATGGATATCATACTGTGGGCTTAAAATGGTGTCTTCTTCCTGTCATATTAACACAGCAGTATCCCTTCCCTTTCATAACGCTTAACTTTGATACCTCTTCCTCCCAATAACCCACTCCTTTCCTTTCCATTACTTTTCCTTGGTTCCTTGTTTTCTTTAAACCCCCGTCATTTCTTTTCTGTTAGTTTCCTTTCCTTTCTCTCCCATCTATTCCTTCCCTTTTAGTTCCCTCACGCTCCTGTTTTCCTCCCCCTCGATCCATTTCCTTTCATTTTATTCCCTTCAAATCCCCGTCTCCCCCCGTCTCCCCCCGTCTCCCCCCATCTCTCCGCCACTCTTCTTCCTCCACACTCTGGGGGCTAGCTACAGCTTTCTGCATCACTAGAAGAATTCCTGGTAAATGACTGCATGTGCTACCCCTCGGCCTAATTAAACGAGTGTGTGCGCGCGCGTGTGTGTGTATCGTATAGGCTAGTTGGACGTTAGCGTTGTGCTTCATGCGTTTCTCCCCACGGCGGCTCTGGGGGGATTTTGTCCATTCAAGACCACCGTATCGCCCGGGGGCGCGGGGCGCATCGCCCGCGGGCCGCATCGCCGCTCAACTTTCACTCATTTGCTTGAACGGAGAGGAATTATTAACCCATTTTGGGCGGGAAGCATTATGTTATGCGCTACGAGCTTGTAGGTCTGCTATTTTTGAAAAATCAAAGAACGACTGACATAGAAACACAGCTTTTTCAGAAAACTGTCAGGATGTAGAAGACATTTTTAGAATCTGATCTCAGGTCAAAATGGGTTAACTGATAATGAGAGAGAGAGAGAGAGAGAGAGAGAGAGAGAGAGAGAGAGAGAGAGAGAATGGCCAGATGCAGGGAAGAGAAGAATACCACGTAGGCGTTGAAGTCTAAGGAACTGGTTGTCAATGTCTGCTCCAAACTCACCCTTAACTCTAAAAGGTCTTTGTGCACATCATTTTATATACATTTTTGTGCGTTCATTTGCATAAAATGTATAATGCTCTTTGTGTTATGACCGCGATTATAACGAGACGACGATGCTGCTGATGATTGTTTTTTCAAAACGAGGTCGGATTGTCACCGTGAATAAAATCCGATCAACCTGAATGAATATAATGGAGGCGTCACAAAAAAAAAAGTTTCATGTGAACCTGTATATACTGTAGAATACAGTGTGTCCATTTGGTTCCGTTTGCACACTCTGAGTTACAGACATGTAAAAGCAATCCCCCTCCTCTCTCTCTCTCGCATTCCCTCTATACCTCTCTTTCAATCTCTCTCTCTCTCTCTCTCTCTCTCTCTCTATCTCGCACTCTCTCTCTCGCTCTCGTTATTAATTCTTCCCTAAAACGAGTCATTCAGGAGTAAAATTGCCGCGCACACGACAAGAACGATTACGGTTGTAATTTCTCTTCTCTGGGTAGAGGGGTGTGCAGGCTTTGCTGCTTCCCTAACCGGATCAGACTGCCTAACAACCTACGCGGCGGGCTTGGCATTAACACGACCTTCTGCAATGCATGATGGGTCGTCCTGAGGTGAGCCAGGGGTTCGTACAGCGGGGACTACGTATACTCGGGGCGACATTATACACGGATCCTCGTCTGTGTTACCACCTTGCACCTCATGTCTAACCTCATGTACATATTGTACCTGCTGGTCTATGCGATGTGTATACAATTTACAATTACAATTTAGGCATTTAGCAGACGCTCTTAATCCAGAGCGACTTACATTAAGCAACAACAAAAGCATGGCATACATCACATATAAAAAGTAGTTATCATGAATCATGCGTAAACTAAGAACGTAACAGTGGAGTATCTATGTAAACTATACATACTATACTATATTATATATTATACATATAAAAAGTAGTTATCATGAATCATGCGTAAACTAAGAACGTAACAGTGGAGTATCTATGTAAACTATACATACTATACTATATTATATATTATACATGTGTACTATAAAGTGCTATGACTACATAAAATGAATTTCTAGTGCTGTCTACATAACAAGCTATAAGTGTTTAAAATACTATCTAAGTCTACATAAAGTGCTATCTAAGGGGCTAGGCTAGGGCAAGTGCTACGGGCCATGGTGGAGTCTGAAGAGGTGGGTTTTCAGACTACGACATATATCTGTACAATTTCCAATTTAGGCATTTAGCAGACGCCCTTATCCAGAGCGACTTACAATAAAGCAAGGTCAACACATACCTGTATCAAATGTAGTGCCTCAGTAAACTATAGGATCACAGCTAAATAATGAACTTAGTTCTGCTTCTCTAAACAATATCTTATCGTAATAAATCTGTACGTAGAAACTATAGGACACTATAGGTAATCAGTGAACCTCGCAGCTGTCTAAATAACACGGCATCTAAATTAAATGTTTAATATACCGTGGTCGAGATAAACAAGCCTAAAGTAACACAAACACGAGAACAAATTGACAAGGAATGTCTGCGTGGTAATCATATGGTCTATTGACATGTTTTTCTTAACAATTAGATTTGTCTCCTTGCTCTCCCTGTCCCCCCTCCTCCTGTATCCTTGCTCTCCCTGTCCCCCCTCCCTCCTCCTCCTCTCTCCTTGCTCTCCCTGTACCGCTCCTCCTCCTTTTCTTCCGAAAACAACCAAAACGAACGCAGATTCTGACGTATGATGTGATGCATGTTGTCACGTGTTAGCAATCTTTATAGTAAAATGGGATCTTGTAGATTGACTATTTTCAAACAGCAAAAAAATGTAAATATTGTTTAAACCGTTCTTCATGTTGCAGTGGACCCCTGGAACCTCACCAAGGACCGCTAGGCTGTCCCCGGACCCCACTTTGAGAACCGCTGCGTTAACCCATTTTGGGCGGGAACCCCTTTTGGTGTTTTAAACATTATGTTATACTTTAGCTATTGAAAAATAGCAGATCTACAAGCTCTTGTAGCGCTTATAGGTCTGCTATTTTTGAAAAGTCGTGAAAAAGGGGCCGCAAATCTTTGAATATATATTTCAGAGTGAACATTTTTAACTGAAATATTTGCTTCTGGGGGGTCCCTGGAACTACATATTTTGAGATGGGGGTCCGTGGCCCAATAGAGATAATTCTGGGGGTCCTTGACATGAAAAAGGTTGAGCACCACTGACATAGAAACATGTTTTGTTAGGATTTAGAAGCCTTTTTTTTATCGACCTCAGTCCAAAATGGGTTAAGATCTGGAAGACATTGCACAATATGCATAACATTGGGGGCATGCTTTACATCAAACTGGAGGTTCATCAGATATGTAATCTATGCAAGACATTGTACGATGTGCATATTACGTGTCAGCATTCTTTATATCAAACTGGAGGAAATACAGGCCACATATCACGGAGCGTTGACCTTTTGATGCATGACGGGTAAATGTTATAGTTAGTCTGGTTTACATCTGAACATAGATGGATGATACAACACCTCAGGAAGGGGAAAGCTATTACTACTAGGGACAATACACACCCGTTACACAGCCAATACCATCTTTTACCACCAGGGCGACGGTACACTACACAGTACCTTCTCTGCAGGCTAGGGCCTCAAGATCGTTTGTTCCCATAAGTATAGGACTTATGAACAGGCAGGCCCCGTCTCAGTTCCGTGCATAAAGTGTGATGTGATGCCTCTTGGAACTATGACTGGTGGCCTTCTGTTGGCATTGTTTCTTTATTGTCTATGTACTGTGATCTGTTTGTTTCCATATGTATTATGTATATCCTGATGACTGCTGCGCACAAAACAAATTTCCGAAAGGACAAATAAAGTATCTATCTATCACCTTCCGCAGCCCTCCAATCATAACCTATTTAGGCTTGTATATCTGCTATTTTTTAAGGGGTTCAATGGAAAATGTATCCCAAAATAAAATGAGGCATGAGGCATATTACATATAATTTTTGGGGATCCTTGACATGAAATATTGAGCACCACTGATACAGAAACACAAGGTTTTTCAGAAAAAAATATTTTTTAAATTTCGATGTCAGGCCTAAATGAGTTAATTTATAAATCATTTACCCTAACCCTACATTATGCTGTGTTGTCAGTCTTTGTCTTTGCTGTCTTGCTGACGATATCCTCAATTAAAGTATGGATTGTACAATGTTTCTACAACAAGGGCCATCTCTCCAAAATCAACCAGCATTAAACTTGGGGTCTGCAGTGAAATAATCTGAAACGTAAATGAAAAATGGATGCTCGCTCTTTAAGAGTGTACAGATGAGAACACATGGACCCGTTTGGTTCCATTTTGCTGCACTCAGAGTGAAATTAAAAGTCAGCTTTTTTGACATCCCTCCATTCCGGCTGCCAGCAGCGCTTTCTAGGGCAGCCAGCATATAGGCCTCGTTCCTGGAGAGATAGTCACACATTAACCGCTGATTCCAACCACAATTAATCAATTGACAGGGAAATCGGGAGGGCCTGCGTGCGTACGCACTGCAGCCTACGCCTGCTAGGCGCTAACTTCTCAGAGAGAGAGAGAGAGAGAGAGAGAGAGAGAGAATAGAAAAAATGAGCGATGGAGAGGCAGAGAGAAAAGAGAAAATTAAATGTAAGGAGGAGAGAGAGGGTGAACTGATTTGGATCGGTATATATGACAGAGTCTCCAACATGCTCCACATGCCTGCGGGAACTCCTTCAGAAGTCAGAGGAAGGAAGCAACCCACCCCACCCTACCGCCCCCCAAGACCGCCGCTATACTCACCCCCACCCACCCCCACCCCACCGCCCCCCAAGAACGCTGCTACTCACCCCCACCCTACCACCCCCCCAAGACCACCGCTACTCACCCCCACCACCCCACCCAACGCCCCCTGCACTCCTCCTCACCCCGCACCCCCATAGTGGTGGAAGAAGTACTCAGATACTGACAAAATAAAAGTAGCAATGCCACAATATAATCTACTGTACAAGCTTGCAATGTTTCACGATGCAAAGTTTAAACTATAGGACTCGAGTGGTTAGTGTATGTTTTTTATATAGTAACTTTACTATAGTGTAAAGCTATTAAACTATTGTAGTGGAGTAAAAATGTGCAATATTTGCCTCCGTGATGTACCAGAGTATAAAGAGATAGTATAATTTCCACCACCGCCAGCGTCCCACTCACCCCGAGTCTTGCTGGCAACAGTGTAACGAACAGATTAACAATTAACGTCTTCATCAAAGGACCCTCCCCACCTGGCACGAAGGTGGGTCGCTTCTCCTCCCCCCCCAGACCCAGACGTCTGCTCGCTCACGTGCGTGTGTGTGTGTGTGTGTGTGTGTGTGTGTGTGTGTGTGTGTGTGTGTGTGTGTGTGTGTGTGTGTGTGTTGCCTCCGCAATTACCGGCCTGCCTGCTGCAACTCTGCTGCAACCAGCATGCAGACATGCGGTGCTTATTGCGACACACATGGTTCATTTATATCAGCGAGGAGAAGTAGGGACATCTTCATAGTTCATGCCCTGGTAGTCTGACGTCATTTACACCAGGGGTTCCTTGGTGTAAATGACTTTTTTGGACCAGGTACCCCTTTTGGGGTAGACATTTTTCCAGGTACCCCCTCATCTGAAGCGGCCGCAGAAACCTCTCAAGTGTCCTGAGTCTTTTTGTTGTTTCTGCAGCATGCGTCCTGCTGTTACTGTTTGGGGTCACGACAGGTTGACTGATGTTGTAGTTTTAGTAATCATGTCAGCTATTGGCCCAAAGCAAACATGGGAGAAACACAATGAACACAAAAAAATACGTTTATTGCGCAACTTGGCAGAAATGACCACGTAGATGTTAAAAAAAGTTTAATAAAAAAAAAAAAAATCTGGGAATTATTTCGGGTACCCCCTGGCTATGTGTCGCGTACCCCTATAGCGGACCCCACTTTGGGAACCGCTGATTTACACATCCTACCTAGGTCGTGGTTTTATTTACTGCCCGATTCTGAATTCCCATACTTTTGTTTAATATTGCGTCAAATAAGAAGTACTGTATTGTAAAAAAAATAAACAAATGATCCCGGCGGTTTTACTTGGATATTATAAGAAGAATCAACGGATGGCGAGAAAACGCTAATGTTACTGCCACCGAATTAGTAGAATTTTCGCCAGATACAGATATACAAATATGAGTGACAGTGAGTTTATTTTTGGTCCACAATTCTTATATGAGAAGATTTTAAGATGACCCAATGTTACTCTCCATAGAGAAATTACTTCCACAACCCAGGGGATGAGACGTCAGGACTTGGGTACTCTATAGTATGGGACTTATATCACTATTGCCATTGTGGCAAACTTTTGCCTCGATTACGATTAAAGAACAATTCTTTTAAAATAATATAAAAGTGAAAGTAGTGGAACTTCAAGCTCACAAGCATGCAGCTAATTGTACTTGTATACTTAAGTGGTTAATCAGGGTAAAAGTGACTATTCAATTAATCTACAAATGTCATGTGTGTGTGTGTGTGTGTGTGTGTGTGTGTGTGTGTGTGTGTGTGTGTGTGTGTGTGTGTGTGTGTGTGTGTGTGTGTGTGTGTGTGTGTGTGTTCTCGTTCATTTAACTACCCACTTAAATACCCCACATTGTACAACCAGGAAAAAAAAAATCACCTCATGGGGACATTCTGGGGTCCCTGAAAAAGGGGTAATTTTCATGGCCAATACTTTTTTTACAGCTATGTGTATGTGTATGCATGTGTGCATGCGTGCTTGCATGCGTGTGTAATGATTCCATGAAGGCATATAATTTACGTTATCTCTAATGAACCAATGCTTATCAGCCAAAAGGCCAAAACGGCACAAATTATTGCCACATTCAGCTTTTGCCAAATTCATGATGAGGCACTTCAGCAAAGATATCATTTCTATCAAACTTTGAGCTCACTGCCTAAATAAACGCCACAGAACAGTACCATTTTCTTGAACTTTATGTCAATTAATTATGTATTTGAATTGGCCGCATGTCCATTTGAAAATAATTTGTGCCAGGGACGCCCATACAAGATTTGTGTTAAAATGTTTTTAAGATTTTGAAAATAGCCGATGCACTATATACTGTTATGTACTGTAGGGTTTAACCCATTTTGACCTGAGATCAGATTCTATAAAATGTCTTCTACATCCTGACAGTTTTCTGAAAAAGCTATGTTTCTATGTCAGTCGTTCTTCGATTTTTCAAAAATAGCAGACCTACAAGCTCTTAGCGCGCCACTCGGTGGCGCGCTATGAGCTTGTAGATCTGCTATTTTTCAATAGCTAAAGCATAACAAACATAATGCTAACACCAAAAGGGGTTCCCGCCCCTGGAACCCCTCCAAGGACCCCTGGGGGTCCTCGGAAACTACTTTGAGAGCCACTGCTTTATAGAAAAGGTTTAACACAGCGTCCAAAGTATTAGAACCCCATGGCGAACGAACATAAAAAACACTCCATGACACTAATCACCTCCCTCACTGAGAGGGGAGGATTGATAGCGGATATTCAACTCCATAATGTTTAGCATGAATATGCAATATAGCCATAAATGTTGCGACTAAAAAGGTGTGAAATACACTGAAATATAAAAAGTGCATGAATGTATTGGAGCTGTACATTCTGTGGTCTACAATTTACAATTTAGGCATTTAGCAGACGCTCTTAATCCAGAGCGACTTACATTAAGCAATAACAAAAGCATGGCATACATCACATATATAAAAAGTAGTTATCATGAATCATGCGTAAACTAAGAACGTAACAGTGGAGTATATCTATGTAAACTATACATACTATACTATATTATATATTATACATGTGTACTATAAAGTGCTATGACTACATAAAATGCAATTCTAGTGCTGTCTACGTAACATGCTATAAGTCTGTATAAAATGCTATCTAAGTCTACATAAAGTGCTATCTAAGGGGCTAGGCTAGGGCAAGTGCTACGGGCCATGGTGGAGTCTGAATGAGAGCGAGGTGCCACCGTCTCGACTGTCATTACAGCAGTGTGGATGCCAATGTGATGCAAGTCCTAGTGCATGGTGCCTCAGAATACTTTAATAATAATATTTGGAATACATCACTTGATTTAACCCATTTAGGCCCGACGTTGAAATGAAAAAAACGTTCGCTCTGAAAGAATATATATATTCAAAGATTCGTGCCGTATTTTTACGATTTTTCAAAATAGCAGACCTACAAGTTCATAGCGCGCCACTCGGTGGCGCGCTATGAACTTGTAGGTCTGCTATTTTTCAATAGCTAAAGTATAACAGAATGCTTGAAACACCAAAAGGGGTTCCCGCCCAAAATGGTGCCATGACGCAAGTCCCAGTGCATGGTGCCTCAGAATACTTTAATAATAATATTTGGAATACATGACTTGATTTCAACATAACATTTAAATAAAGTTCCTTCACACACATCCAGCTTCGGCTTCAGTAACTCTGAGGACCCATGACGGGGAAGTACATTTACTCAAAGTACTGTTAAGTACAATTTTGAGTTTTGTTTTCTTTCTTCTTGTTTTCCCCCTTTTTACAGTATTTACAAGTTTCAGGACTTTTACTCTCACTACATCTCAGAGGCAAATATTATACTGTTACTCCACTACAATAATTTGACCACTTGAGTTACTATAGTTACTTTGTAGATTTTGATTACTATTACAAAACATTACGTTATACACTTTCAGCCATATACAGTATATAATATACATTTCGGCTATTTGAAAATAGCCAATGTACACCTACTTGTAGATCTGCTATTTTCAAAAGATTTGTATACCTTTGAAAACTTGAAATACAGTACTGTATACTGTACCATGAGTATTTTAAATTGTGGTACTTTAACCCATTTTGGGGCAGGAACCCCTTTTGGTGTTTTAAACATTATGTTATGATTTAGCTATTGAAAAATAGCAGATCTACAAGCTCATAGCGCGTCACCGAGTGGCGCGCTACGAGCTTGTAGGTCTGCTATTTTTGAAAAATCGTGAAAATATTTATTTCAGAAAACTGGAGGATTTAGAAGATTTCTTTTAAATGTTGAGGTCAGGCCTAAATGGGTTGAAGTAAAATTTGATGCCAATACTTTTGTACTTTTACTCAACTTTATTTGAATTCCGAAACTTTTACTTGTAACAACATGCAGAATTTCTTCGCAGTAGCCTATTAATACTCAAGACCTTTTTTCCCCACGACTGTTTGCGCTCGATTGGGTCGGTGCGTTTCAGAGGACACGGTGCTATACGGTCAAGAAGCCTCGATGGCCCAGGAGGGTGTTATTATGGAAGGTTAGCCACCATGCTGCAGACTGCACACAGGGTGGGGGGGGGGGGGGGGGGCTTATAAGTGGGCCAGCTGTCTAAATTGCAAACGTTGCTCTCTAATCCCAGGAGAATTAACAGTTCTTCCTGTGCAGGGGGCCCGGACCCCCCCCCCTGCCCCGTCTCTGAGAGAGAGAGAGAGAGAGAGAGAGAGAGAGAGACAGAGAGAGAGAGAGACAGAGACAGAGACAGAGACAGAGAGAGAGAGATAATTACTACCTGATTTACAAGGCCCAGTGATGTATACATAATAGTTCAAACAATGTTAAATGTAGTATTGTTTTTACTTCAAATGTTTCCAACGTGTTGACCCTATGGAATACTTCAGAGCTACAGAGCTGCAGCCTTCAAAAATATATCAGTTCGATAAAAGAATATGGCATTTGTAATGCTGATACCGATAGCCTAGCATTTGTTTATGTATCATTTCATTTAGATACATGACATGTTCCTCAGTATCTCATCCTATCTGTATAGGCTTTAAACGTTACCTGGAAGTAAGTAAAACAAAAATAAAAACAATAGACAATACAGTATGTTTGACGCTTTGTCTCTGTCCAGCACCTGGCGTTTTAAACTGTGGATGTACAACGTGCTTCATTCACCATTTAATTTGGATGTGAGACCACTCCCACCATTCCAGAGAGACAGACAGGGTGGCGGGGGGGTGACCACGGATGGGGTCAGGGTCAGTGGTGCAAAGTGACAGCGTACTTGGCTGTAGCTGTAACACGGTACGTGAGCACAATTTAGTTTGTGCAGGTTTCTTAGCAGGTGAACGTGTTAATCTGTAGCCACTTGATGACGTTCACCTTTGTGACTGCAGGTACATCAACAGGTTAAACATTGAACACAAA
>NW_027637068.1:7500-22500 GCF_951216825.1 Electrona antarctica | reverse complement strand
CACCCTAGTATCCCCCTTTACATGGGGTTTGAAATGAAAGAAAGCACCAAATGAAAAAAAGTTGAACAATGTCGTTCACTTTCTCTAATAACAACCTAAAACATGAACCTCTCTGTTTTTACTAACCACCCTTTTGGTGGTCACCTTATCACCTAAAAGTGGAGTATGAATAGGCCTTAAGCATTACTAGTTTGTTTGTTTTTCCTTTTCCAAGCTCTACTCACCATGCAGACTAGCACCATGTTTAATAGGCCGCCGCCCACAATGCACTCCATTATATATGATTGGTGGCATCGCTGATGATGTCACAGACCGGACCAGTCCAAGTGGAGGGGGGTTTTCGTTGGGAAGTTATGGTGTTTGTTTTAGGGTTTTAGGGTTTAAAGGCGTAGTGAAACGGAAATGGTGGACATTTTATTTTGAAGTTTCAGACGGTCTCAAGTTGAAACACCGCTATGAAGTTTCTGAACCAATCAGAGCGTCGCATCCCTTCAGGGGATGGGACGGTAGCTAGGGACGGGTAGCTATGCTACGCAGGACAGCGTGTGGATGTTTGTTTACAAATCAGATAGTCAGCCAGCTTTACCAGTTTACACTTAATGTGGCTTATTTCTACCCTATAATGTTTTCAGATACATTTTTAGCGTGATGATTAAGTTGAAACCGAGTAATACACTCTCTGGATGTTATCTTGAATGGGAATAAAAACGGAAGATGTCTGTAATCAGTAGCAGCTGTGCAGCCTGTGCTGGACGGATGCGGAGATATGGGGAATTAAACTGGTGAGCTTCATTTTTATTGGCTTTTATCGATGTTGGCCTCGACACGTCATCACGCAGCACGTTTTCGTTTTCAGGAAGTAATAATTTATGGACTTTTGATATAAAAACACACAAAAATGAGAATATTCACATTTTTCACACAATACTTTTTTGGCATCCATTGTTAGGTATGCCCATATGATGACCATGGATATGGTCTAAAAGTGTGAAAAACGTATTTTTCATTTCACTACACCTTTAACAAGAGCTCAGGTCTCTGAATGGGGTTGTTTGATGGCAGTGGTTCCCAAAATGTGGTCCGAGGACCCCCAGGGGTCCTTGAGGGAGTTCCAGGGGGTCCCCAGCTAACTCTGAGAGTGTACAGCTGGAACCAAATGGACGGGTCCATTTGGTTCCATTTGTATACACTCTCAGAGTTAAATTAACATTGATTTTACAATATAAATTGGGGGTCCCAGAGATAGAAATGCCATTAAATGGGGGTTGCATCTATGGGGGTTGCATCTATAAGTGTTGCCAGATTTTGTACGCACGCACACACACACTTTAATCATTTATTTATGTCCACATAAGAGATACAATACAAGGACACAAATATTTACAAGGTGCTGTACAGAGTGCAATCAGCAAATCCCGGACAAATACCCACACACCCTTCAGGGGTACAAGTAACAGCGTCTTCGCCATATTTGGGGGCTACCGATAGTGGAAGAGATTGCACAGAATTTCGCACACGCACACGCACACGCACACACACACGCGACAATGCTAATTAAGCTTCATCTCAGCATGTCTGTCACTTCTTGTCGACTCCACGCCATCACAGACTGACAGCAAAGACAATATATCGTCGCTGTCTGTCGGGTGGAAACCACGTATGACCAAAATATTCCCTTTTCATCATTTAAAATACATTTAAAATACATTTAAAATACATTTAAAATACATTTAAAATACATTTAAAATACATTTAAAATACATTTAAAATACATTTTGACCTGAGATCAGATTCTAAAAATGTCTTCTACATCCTGACAGTTTTCTGAAAAAGCTAAGCTATCGTTCTTCGATTTTTCAAAAGCAGACCTACAAGCAGACCTACAAGCTCGTAGTGGCGCGCTACGAGCTTGTAGGTCTGCTATTTTTCAATAGCTAAAGCATAACATAATGCTAACACCAAAAGGGGTTCCCGCCCAAAATGGATTAAAAAATACATTTTGAAATGGTGAAAATAGCTGATCCACAGGCTCACGACGCGTCTATTTTCACTACTTGACATTCATTTTATGAAATAAAAGCATAAAAAGAAATATGGAGATGCGAGTTTTCTGCCTGAAAACAAATTAATTGACATGACATCCTGTCTGGGGTGAAGTGTTACCAGAGGTGGAAAATACCTAAGTACATTTAATTAAGTACTGTACTTAAAAGTGATTTAGTTCACCCATAAATATCCATGAATTCAAGAAGAAGAAAAGGTCATTTTGGAGGTTCCCTTTGAGTACAATTTTGAGGTCGGCTATATTTGACTTTACTTTGAAATAAGGTATTTCCCCAATACTTTATACTTCTACTTCACTGCGTCTCAGAGGCAAACATTGTGATTTTTACTCCATGATAATAATCTGACCGCTTTAAATACTATTAGTATTACAAATATGCATTAATCAACAAAGCCCTTGTATATACTTTGGTTACTTTTTTTTATTATTATAAATTTGACTGACTGACCTCATGCTTCCTTCAATGCATGAGGAGTCCAAGCTGCTTCTTTTCACCTGACAGGGGGGAGTTTCCCCGGCCGGACGTAGCGCGTGGAAGGAACACGTTATTCCGACCAGTTCCTTTCCCCTCCATCAGGCGCCCCAGCTGGCCATGGGGAGGTAGTTTAGAGACCAGGATTACTGCATGTTTTTTGTGAGGGTACCTACCCCAGGGGACACGGGGATAACATGTGAGGGTACCTACCCTAGAGGACACGGGGAGAACATGTGAGGGTACCTACCCTAGGGGACACGGGAAGAACATGTGAGGGTACCTACCCTAGGGGACACGGGGAGAACATGTGAGGGTACCTAGGGGACACAGGGAGAACATGTGAGGGTACCTACCCTAGGGGACACGGGGAGAGCATGTGAGGGTACCTACCCTAGGGGACACGGGGAGAACATGTGAGGGTACCTACCCTAGGGGACACGGGGAGAACATGTGAGGGTACCTACCCTAGGGGACACGGGGAGAACATGTGAGGGTACCTACCTACCCTAGGGGACACGGGGAGAACATGTGAGGGTACCTACCCTAAGGGACACGGGGAGAACATGTGAGGGTACCTACCCTAGGGGACACGGGGAGAACATGTGAGGGTACCTATACCTAGGGGACACGGGGAGAACATGTGAGGGTACCTACCCTAGGGGACACGGGGAGAACATGTGAGGGTACCTACCCTAGGGGACACGGGGAGAACATGTGAGGGTACCTACCCTAAGGGACACGGGGAGAACATGTGAGGGTACCTACCCTAGGGGACACGGGGAGAACATGTGAGGGTACCTATACCTAGGGGACACGGGGAGAACATGTGAGGGTACCTACCCTAGGGGACACGGGGAGAACATGTGAGGGTACCTACCCTAGGGGACACGGGGAGAACATGTGAGGGTACCTACCCTAGTGGACACGGGGAGAACATGTGAGGGTACCTACCCTAGGGGACACGGGGAGAACATGTGAGGGTACCTACCCTAGGGGACACGGGGAGAACATGTGAGGGTACCTACCCTAGGGGACATGGGGAGAACATGTGAGGGTACCTACCCTAGGGGACACGGGGAGAACATGTGAGGGTACCTACCCTAGGGGATGTTAGGTGCTTGCACATAAGACTCTATGTTGTTTATCTGTTGGTTCACTAATGTTGTCTTTCTTCTGTTGTATAGTGCCTGTGACATAAGACATTGCTGACCTCTGCTGGTCTAAAGAGACAGACACCTGTCAATCACCTGATGGCTCTGGCTGCCACACCCTGTGTCAGCTGTGCCTTGTTGTATGATTAGGAGCAGGCTATAAAGACGAGCTGTGGAGAGCAGATCATTGTCTCCCAAACACCCAACCTGAAAAGTTGTGTTCCCCTGTGTTCTGTTGCGCTTTCTTTACTTTCAGTTACTGGGCTGGTAGTGAGTATTTGTTTGCCGTTTGGTTTCTGTTTAGTTTAGTTCTTATTTTGTTTTGGTAGTTTATGGGGAGTCTGGGGACTCCGACATGCACATAGTGCATAGCTCCCCAGGCTCCCTCATTTATTAGTTTGCTAGCCCATATGTTTGTTTGTAGGATGCCTAGTTAGGTCTTGAGTTTATCTTTATTATTGTTTTCGGCATTTATTACTTTAACCCTATATTTATTCAGTGTTTCCGTTTGTGTTACATTCCTGACTTGGTTGGGGTTCAGTGTTCAGTGCTATTTAATGCCCGATTTCAATTTTAAATAAATTGGTTATATTTTTGGTAAACTTTTGACCTGGCTTTGTGTCCTGATTATGTTATGGTCCTTGCTGTTCGAGCCAATTTTAAAGGGCCGTAACATAATTGGGGGCTCGTCAAAAGCTAATTTTGCACAAACATAATTTAATTGGGAGATTTTGCAAAATATGCTTATGTTTGTGTAGTGTGTAGTGTAAACAGTTGGTGGTAAAACTGATAACTAGCAGAGCTCTAGTGGCAGTAAGAGTCTCTAGTTTGAGAGGGAGTTTGTCAGGTGCTGTTTTGTGTGGTTTTGTAACCCTTTAAGTGTATGCAGTGACCTGTTGAGTGACATCCCATTTGTTTTTTCCCCAAGTTTCTACTGTAGTCTAAGGTGTACTGTTTTCGTGTTGGGGTAACCTAGTTATCTTATATTTCAGTAACCTTTTGTTTTGGTTGACCTTTAAGTTGGTCTGTGCAGGTATAGCCTGTTTTCTTCTGAAGGTTGACTTTTTTGTTTTGGAGGTGAATAATCATGGAGTTCAAACTTGATGGTTTTGTGAGAGACCCTACATTAGAGGTTTTTCATCACTGTGCCAAAGCGCATTTGGGTTTAATTGCAGATCACTACAAGATACCTGTGAGTGCACAAGAGAGAAAGCGAGTTCTCAAACAGGTGTTGTGGGTGGGCTTGAGTGATAAGGGGGTGCTTCCTGGTCCTTCTAGTCCTGAATCATCAAAGTTTGTGGTTGAACTGTCTATGGAGAATCTCGTTCGGCTGAAGGAGTTGGAGCTCAAAAGGATGCGTAGTAATCTCGAGAGAAGCAGAGAGAATGCTAAACTTGAATTAGTGCGGCTTAGGGAGGAGTACACGAAGGCCATTTGTTTGACTGAATTAGAGTTTGGTCTGGCTCCTCAACCTGGTGTTTCTTTTGAGAGGGTGGTTCCAATATTTCCAGGAGAAACATGTACTGAGGTTAATGTACCTGGTGGAACGTTGTTGGTGACCCCTGAGGTGGTGCCAGTCCCTATGGCACAAAGTGAACATGAGGTGGGGGTGACTGTTCCAACTGTTTTTGCCTCTTTTGAGGTAAACTGTTCTGATGAGAAGCTGGTAAGCTATTATGATGAAATTGACTTGAGTGAGAGCTTTCTTGTAGATCTAGATGGGGGTGGGACTAATGGTGCTGTTGTGGGTGGGGCCGACGTGGTTTCGGTGGAGACGCAGCAGGCCAGTACCCCATGTGAGACAGAGGTGTCCCTGTCCAGTGAGTCAGGAGGCGTGGCCCTGTCTAAAGTGAAGCTCATGTCTGAGGAGAAGGTGGCGGTGACAGAGCTGGTTGACGGCTCTACTGAGGTGGAGTGCATGTCAAAGGGGGATTGTCTAACTGACAACCTGGTCATGCAAAAATGGTCTCCACTTGATGCATCCGGTCAGGATGACTGGGGTGTGGTTAGGCAAATTATAGCACCACGTCGGGATAGGCGTGGCATCTTGAATCTGGCTCATGAGAAACCAAAGGAATCCATTGCTCCTGCTGTTTTCTTTCTAAATCTGGTGGGGGAGCAATTGGAGTGGGTCCAAATTACACCAACAGGTGTTGTTGTTTGTGCTCTCTCTCGGGTTGACTCATCTTGTGGCTTGCCAGTCTTTCAGGCAGACCAGAAGTCCAATTTAAGGGTGCAGGTGTTTGACCCAGGGGGGGTGAAGCACTTGGAAACCAAATAACATAGGGTGGGGGTGTTGGGTGCTTGCACATTATGCACACATGGCATCGAAGCATGGTGTGTGCTGGTACACTATACACTCTCTCTCTACCTATACTTTATTATACTCTAGCATCTGTCTATTCTGTTCATTAACGTTACTCTTTCTTGAAACCGGACATACATGTAATTAGTAATGGTTAAGTATAGTAACATACATTTTGAGAGTATTTTGGAAAGTGACATTCTTATGTAGCAAAGATGTTTGTTTTGTTTCTTTGGAGATTTTGATTAGTCTAGGAAAATGTTATCAAATGATGGGTTTCACCAGCATTTAATAACTTAGTGTGGGGGTGTTAGGTGCTTGCACATAAGACTCTATGTTGTTTATCTGTTGGTTCACTAATGTTGTCTTTCTTCTGTTGTATAGTGCCTGTGACATAAGACATTGCTGACCTCTGCTGGTCTAAAGAGACAGACACCTGTCAATCACCTGATGGCTCTGGCTGCCACACCCTGTGTCAGCTGTGCCTTGTTGTATGATTAGGAGCAGGCTATAAAGACGAGCTGTGGAGAGCAGATCATTGTCTCCCAAACACCCAACCTGAAAAGTTGTGTTCCCCTGTGTTCTGTTGCGCTTTCTTTACTTTCAGTTACTGGGCTGGTAGTGAGTATTTGTTTGCCGTTTGGTTTCTGTTTAGTTCTTATTTTGTTTTGGTAGTTTATGGGGAGTCTGGGGACTCCGACATGCACATAGTGCATAGCTCCCCAGGCTCCCTCATTTATTAGTTTGCTAGCCCATATGTTTGTTTGTAGGATGCCTAGTTAGGTCTTGAGTTTATCTTTATTATTGTTTTCGGCATTTATTACTTTAACCCTATATTTATTCAGTGTTTCCGTTTGTGTTACATTCCTGACTTGGTTGGGGTTCAGTGTTCAGTGCTATTTAATGCCCGATTTCAATTTTAAATAAATTGGTTATATTTCTGGTAAACTTTTGACCTGGCTTTGTGTCCTGATTATGTTATGGTCCTTGCTGTTCGAGCCAATTTTAAAGGGCCGTAACAGGGGACACGGGGAGAACATGTGAGGGTACCTACCCTAGTGGACACGGGGAGAACATGTGAGGGTACCTACCCTAGGGGACACGGGGAGAACATGTGAGGGTACCTACCCTAGGGGACACGGGAGAACATGTGAGGGTACCTACCCTAGGGGACACGGGAAGAACATGCAAACTCCACACAGAAAGGCCCTTTCGCCAACCCCACCTCGGGTATGGGCACTGATGACACGAAGGAGAGAACATGCACCCAGCGCCCACACCTTCCCCAGCGGGAATCGAACCCAGGACCTTCTAGCTGCATGTGAGGAGACAGCACTACCGACTGTGCCCCTACTTTAGTTACTTTTGAAAGATTGTCAAATTTTCAAAACTTAATTCTGAAGAAACTCGTGAGTGAAAGTAGGTGTAAGTATCTTGATGATGCCAATACTTTGGTAGCCTAATTAAGGCCTCACTCAGACCTTTAAAACATTGATGCATGCTTGTTGTATGAATGTTGTGAGTGTCATGGCCACCCCAATGCATTTCCAATGGAAGTCACATGGTTTGTAGTCCACATTTTGGACTACAAGCTGTTGTATGGCTTTCGGCTGTGTTTCGACTGCGCCCCTCCCCCTCATACAACACAAATGTTGTGTCAAACCATGTGACTCCCATTGGAAATGCATTGGGGCAAGCTGTGTCACACCCTTTGTATACAACAAGCATACAGCAATCTGTTGCGACCGTGTGAGTGAGGCCTTAGCCCAACTACAAATTTTAGAATATGATTTGAACAATTTCTACATCATGGTAATGATACTTTCACTTAAGTAAAACATCCGAGTACTTCTTCTTCCACCCCAGACGGCAGCAAAGGAAAGAAATAAATAAGTTGACATGCTGTCTGCGTGTTGAAGCTGTCTGCGTGTTGAAGCTGTCTGCGTGTTGAAGTGCTTTTATTTCACGCAGTCGGAAGAAATGGAGAGAAAAAAAAGGAAGAAAAAAAAAATTGCGACATCTCTCGTGTTTAACGCAATCATTTTCACATCAGGGATGAAAAAATAAAATGTGCCAAAATATTTTCTCTCCCCTCCGTGCAAGCTGAGCGATATTTGTCAAAATCCTGTGTAGACTAATAGCCTAATATTGCGCGATGAATATTCTTATTAAAAAAGAAAACGATCGGGGGTGGTGGAAGGTGATAGCGGTGCTGTGTGTGTGCACGTGCGCACGCACGCGTGTGTGTGTGTGTTTGTATTACGATGCTTGTGAGGTCCCCACAAGTATAGTTGATCTGAGAAATAGACGTTGTTGTAGGACAATAATTCTAGTCCTCACAAGAGCAATGTTTGATGGTAAAAAAATAGTTTTAAATTTAAATTAGGAAAAGATGCAGGTTAAGGTTATAATTTCGAAAAGTGCCATTCATAAAAATGGCACACTGAAACTCTGAGGTCCTCCCAAGTATAGTAGTACAAACACACGCGTGTGCGTGTGTGTGTGTGTGTGTGTGTGTGTGTGTGTGTGTGTGTGTGTGTGTGTGTGTGTGTGTGTGTGTGTGTGTGTGTGTGTGTGTGTGTGTGTGTGTGTGTGAGGGTCTCTTTAATGAGGACAGTTTATCTTGCGCAGACAAAAAGAAGATGGCGGGGTGATCAGGCGGGCCTCCGCCTCGCGCCCTCTCCTCCGCTCAGGTGATGGAGTGAGGTGACGTGTGTGTGTGTGTGTGTGTGTGTGTGTGTGTGTGTGTGTGTGTGTGTGTGTGTGTGTGTGTGTGTGTGTGTGTGTGTGTGTGTTATTCAGGTCTATAATGTGGGGTGAGGCTGTAGGTGAACAGATGGTGATGGGGAGGCGGTTGCTAGGCCACAACGGCCTGAAGAATCTACAAGCTAATTCCATATTTATTTGCCTCAGGACCACAAATGCCCCCCCACCCCACCCCCTCTCTGGAGTCAAGACATGAGGGATATCATCCCAGGTGCAGTGGTGTAAGTATATACACTGTCAAAGGCCTGTAAAAGGCCTGCATGTTCTCACATTTTACTTTACAGAAGCGCTGAAGTGCCCTTGAGCAAGGCACTGAACCCCCAACTGCTCCCCCTGGTGCTGCTTAGTGGCCAACAGTATAAGACTGTGGTTGTACTGGTCAGCTCCCAGGTTTTAATGTGTGTGTGTGTGTGTGTGTGTGTGTGTGTGTGTGTGTGTGTGTGTGTGTGTGTGTGTGTGTGTGTGTGTGTGTGTGTGTGTGTGTGTGTGTGTGTGTGTGTGTGTGTGTGTGTGTGTGTGTGTGTGTGTGTGTGTGTGTGTGTGTGTGTGTGTTTCTATGTGCAGGGTGTTGCTGAAAATGAGCACCTGTGTTCAGCTACTTCCCTGGGTAAAAAAACAAAACATAAGCATTGCCATGAAAATACATTTAAAGTACTTGGCAGACATGTGGCTTGTAGTTTTATTTCAGTGAGGCACGTAGGAGTGCCGTGATTTTTGTATTTCTTTTCCAGTTCTCATGTGTTCATGAGGTGACAGGACTTCATTAGACCTCTTGGTGTGGTTGTTTCCAGTTCTCATGTGTTCATGAGGTGACAGGACTTCATTAGACACCTTGGTGTGGTTGTTTCCAGTTCTCATGTGTTCATGAGGTGACAGGACTTCATTAGACACCTTGGTGTGGTTGTTTCCAGTTCTCATGTGTTCATGAGGTGACAGGACTTCATTAGACCTCTTGGTGTGGTTGTTTCCAGTTCTCATGTGTTCATGAGGTGACAGGACTTCATTAGACCCCTTGGTGTGGTTGTTTCCAGTTCTCATGTGTTCATGAGGTGACAGGACTTCATTAGACCCCTTGGTGTGGTTGTTTCCAGTTCTCATGTGTTCATGAGGTGACAGGACTTCATTAGACCTCTTGGTGTGGTTGTTTCCAGTTCTCATGTGTTCATGAGGTGACAGGACTTCATTAGACCCCTTGGTGTGGTTGTTTCCAGTTCTCATGTGTTCATGAGGTGACAGGACTTCATTAGACACCTTGGTGTGGTTGTTATTATGCAATGATGTCTGTATTTAGGGTTTCTTGAAACCTTGACAGTCAAACATGCCAATTAAAGAAATCAGGGAAATAGTGACATCACAACATCTTCCGCTCCCCTAAACCTCTGTCTGTCTTTATCATACAACAGCTGTGGGTGCGGCGTCCTTTCAGGTCCATCACCACCCACCACCACCCACCAGGAAAACCAGGCATACTTAATGAACTGAATTTGAACTGAATATTATATAATAATAATACCTGATCATGTTTTATGGTGGAAAATAAATAACGGCACTCCATCTTTAAGTCCAACAAACTACATACAGCAGAAAACAACAATACAAGAACATGGCTTTTCAACATTATTGAGGTCAAGGCTCTTTGTGAGCTTGCTTTTTTTTTTTAATGTTCCCCCAGAATACAAATGGTAGGTGCAGCTGTGGTATCTCAAAGTGGGGTCTAGGCCTATAGGGCAGTGGTTTTCAAAGTGGGGTCCTTGAGGGAGTTCCAGGGGGTCCCCAGCTAAATGACAGATAGGAACCAAATGGACCTTATGGGTCTGTAACTCAGAGAGTGTCAAAGTTGAATTAACATAGATTTTGACAATATAAATGGGGTCCCAGAGATAGAAATGCCATCAAATGGGTGTTTGACGCCTTAATGATGCTGTCAATCTGGGGGTCCTTGGAATTAAAATGGTTGAGAATCACTGCTAGAGCCGTGTTGTATCTGGTCCATACCATACTGTTAAAACTGGGAGAGCACTCAATGAAGTTTGTGAGACAGCACGACGGCAGATGGAGTGATGAGATGTTTTATCTCAGCAACGTACGGCACAGCATACAGCCTAGGCTCACGCATGGGCTGATGCCCGACTGACTTGAGTCTCATACAAATTCACAGTGGTTATCAAGAGTCACAATACACATTTTGCTAGACAGATGGCCTGTGGCCACTCCCTGGAAGGTAGAATTGGGATCACTGTAGCCCTTTGATCCACTGTCCTTAGGTGTGACTCAGGAACTGAACTCGAGACCAAACAAGCCATCACCAGCCATCACTCAGATCGACACCCCCTATAGGGCGACTGTGGCTGAGGAGGTAGAGCAGGTCGTCCAATGATCCATGGGTCGGCGGTTCGAATCCCGGCTCCTCCTGTCTACATGTCGAAGTGTCCTTGGGCAAGACACTGAACCCCAAATTGCTCCCGATGTGCTGGTTGGTACCTTGCATGGCTTCCGCCGCAATCGGTGTATGAATGTGTGTGTGAATGGGTGAATGTAATGCACAATCTATGTAAAGCGCCTTGGATAAAGGCTCTATATAAATGCACCATTTACCATTTACCATAGGTGACAACAGGATGAGCTAAAATAGGTCTACTGTATGTAAATGACACAAGGCACATATGTCCCAGCATTATTGGTTCCCAGATTACAGCCGTAAGAATCTTCTCTTATGGGGGTCCTCATGGCGTAGCTTTTCAAATGGGGTTCGGCGGGCTAATAAGTGTCAATTTGGGGGTCCTTCACATGAAAGAGTTTGAGGACCACTGGTCCAGGGACCTGCAGGGTTCCTTGAGGGGGGTTCCAAATGGACCCTAATACAGATGTGTAAGTCTGTACTGTTCCACCCCAGATTTGAACCCATGGTCTCTTGCAACTGTGCTTATATTTTTTTAAATGTGTGTCAAACATGAATGAGTTGGACTACAAAAATTCAAAATTTTAATTGATCTCTCGCTCTCTCATGCACGCACGCACGCACGCACGCACGCAGAGCTTTCACCACATGCTGCCACCATATCTGTCTGTATACAAGACCTTGTCGGACCGTTTCCTCTGCCGTGCACACAAACACACACACATGCACACACACACACACACACACACACACACATGTGCGCACTCTCTCTCTCGTGTTTGCTCAACTGTAATCATTTCACTGGCCCAGAACTGTGTGGGTGTGCTGGCAAAAGAGAGAGAGAGAGAGAGAGAGAGAGAGAGAGAGAGACAGAGTTAAGAGAGAGAGAGAGAGAGAGAGAGAGAGAGAGAGACAGAGTTAAGAGAGAGAGTTAAGTTATGTGGGAAGTTGAGTTAAGGTTGAATATTTATTAGAAGAAGCCATCTGGCGTCAGTCTGTCTGTACAAAGGAACCACTCACACACTTCATTCATTCTCTCTCTCTCTCTCTCTCTCATAACAGATATTTTCCCCTCCTTTCCTGAACGTATAATCTCTCCCTTCCTCTTTCTATATCTCTCTCTGACTCACTCCCTCTTCTTTCACACGTTGCTTCATTTCTCCTCCCCTCTCTCTCCCTTTTAACTTCTGTCTGTCTGTCTGTCTGTCTGTCTGTCTGTCTGTCTGTCTGTCTGTCTGTCTCTCTCTCTCTCTCTCCAGTGTAAACATTCAGCAGTACAAACATTCAGAATTCCTGTACAGTACTGTATGCCTGTGTGTTCTTTAACATAATCAAATATACGATGACATTACATACTATCCAAGATGTGCCGTGCGTTTGGAGTGTATGTGAAATGATACCTACAAGATCCCACGAGTGTTTGTTTGTACTTCTTTGAGCAGTGCGTGCAGCGTCGTTTATCCTTTCAAACATGCTCATATCTGTGCTTGCTCCACACTGTGCATGTCTCATAATGAGCGCCCACACACACACGCGCACACACACACACACACACACACACACACACACACACACACACACACACACACACACACACACACACACACACACACACACACACACACACACACACACACACACACACAGTAACTCTCTCATTATACTCAACATTGTGTGTGTGTACACATGGTTCTCAACCCGGGGGTCGGAGACAGTAAGCAAGAACAAAACATGGTAATACATCAAATACGTAAAAATTGTCATGAAGAATAATACGTATAAGCTTAGAACCTGAAATATCTATAATGAAACTAGCGCTATGAGTTTTCTTCGACGGGTGGCTGGCATCTCCCTTAGAGATAGGGTGAGAAGTTCAGTCACACGAGAGAGACTCGGAGTAGAACCGCTGCTCCTTCGCCTGGAAAGGAGCCAGCTGAGGTGGTTCAGGCATCTGGTTAGGATGCCTCTCGGGCGCCTCCCTAGGGAGGTCCTCGACACACGTCCCACTGGGAGGAGACCCCGGGGCAGACCAAGGCGCAGTTGGAGGAAATACATCGACTCACTGGCCTTGGAACGTCTCGGAATCCCCCAGGAGGAAGTCACTAATGTTGCTCTGGAGAGGGAAGTCTGGAGCACTCTGGTGGAGCTGTTGCCCCCGCGACCCGACTACGGATAAGCGGTTGAAGATGGATGGATGGATGAATGGATGGATGGAGCCTTTGTATACGCCTGTAAGGTCGTCGAGGCTATAGGGCAAGTGCTACAGCAAGTGCTACGGGCTAAGATGGGTCTTCAGACTACGGCGGGAGATTGGGAGTGAGTCTGCAGTTCTGATTGCAACGGGAAGTGCATTCCATAGTTTTGGAGCCAGAGGGGATAAGTGTTTGGGACGTGTGGAGCGTTGTCCCGGCGTTTTTAGTGAATGTACTTCCAGCTTCCCTGCGTTGGCTGATCTAAGCGCACGTGGGAGGGTTTGTAGGGTCCGATCAGACTTCCAAGATATGGGGGTGCCATGCCCTTGGTTGCTTTGAAGGCTGCAGCATCAGAGTTTTGTACTCTGTGCGGGCAGCGACAGGGAGCGACATGTGAGAATTTTGGATGGTTGAAGACCAAGCGAGCTGCAGCATTCTGGATCAATTGTAGAGGCTTAATTAACTCCCTACTTGATCATACTATACAGCGTCACACAAAAGCATCAACGTAAACTCGATCTGCAACTTTTACTGTTTTTGAATTGGACTCCTGAAAAGTATCAGTTTCCACCCGACAGAGACACTTTTGTTTCTATTATGCTACACAGCTGGGTTGCAGATGAGGCTCCCTGGTCCTAATTTGGACCCTTCTCTGAACCCAGAACTCACAACTAGTACTAGATATGAAATGAGTTAGTAGAGTTACCCTCTTAAGTCTTAACCCATTTTAGGCGGGAACCCCTTTTGGTGTTAGCATTATGTTATGCTTTAGCTATTGAAAAATAGCCGATCTACAAGCTCATAGCGCGCCACCGAGTGGCGCGCTATGAGCTTGTAGGTCTGCTATTTTTGAAAAATCGAAGAACGACTGACATAGAAACATAGCTTTTTCAGAAAACTGTCAGGATGTAGAAGACATTTTTAGAATCTGATCTCAAGTCAAAATGGGTTAAAGACTGTGTGTGCGTGTGTGTGTGTGTGTGTGTGTGTGTGTGCGTGCACATACATGGCTCCCATAAGAACCAGCATAGGAATCCAGTGGGAATGTGAACTGAGGACCACAGCTGTGTGTCCGCTCAACTGATCCCCCACGGAGACCATGGCACAACACATCCTGGAGGAATCCACACAGCTACGGCTCAGCGTGCACGCACGCACGCACGCACGCACGCACACACACACACACACACACACACACACACACACACACACACACACACACACACACACACACTGTACTTGTGAGGATATCAACAGTTTAAGAGCGATAGTTTTATGAGAGTCATTACATTTAAACTTTTATGCCTTTAAAGTCCCAGGACTCTGTGAAACTGGAGGGACATGAGGACCTTATTTATCTGCATTGGAATGTTTTCTTTTTTTATGTTGTTCATTATTTACTATGAAAACTTGCATTTCCCAGCAATCATGTCACACCTCCTTTGTCAAACCTCCATATATGGTCATGCCGAGTCGTGACACGTCACGCCACCATATGTGGCCGTCACTATGAAGATCACGACACTGACCTCATCAAACCCTGGATAGCCATACATGGAGAAGACTGGATCATCACCTATAGATCTGCATGTGTGTAGCTGGCCAGCATTATACATCTGACCTCAAACCTCAAACCCTTAGATCTCCA